>NW_008795122.1:1544926-1551660 GCF_000699145.1 Aptenodytes forsteri | reverse complement strand
GTTGCCGACTGAGATTAAACCACGACACAAACCCAACAGGTCAAAATGCTTATGTATATTTCAATAGTAGCTGCAGACAAAAAAAAAAAAAAGGCTTTTGTCTTCGAATGAGTTGGTGTATTTTGCAAAGGAAGAATGTTATATAATAACTGCTCATTTGAGAAGTAATTAACCTTCTTATACTATTTGCATTATTAATGTACTAGAGTTATCATAATGTCCTGATGTATCTGAATTTCTATTAATGTTTTCTTTGCTAAATAAATAAAAGTGAATTGAGTAAAGAGATGACATTTGTTTAATTGTTCATCACGATTCTTTTTTTCCCCTTATCCAAAGCCCTAATAGTTTTTTAAATAGAAACCCTTAAATGGATGGCATTTCATGATAGGTTTGAACCTAATTATATCAAATGTCATAGCATTATTTATTTAAAAGGCTTTTCAAGATTATTGTACAAGGGGAAAAAAATGTGTTTTCTTCCTTTTAAAGTGCTTAAAATTTTCTATTAAGTTCTTCTAATTTGTTTAGCACTTTCACAAATGCCCTCAATCAAGTTTACTTTTAGAATCCTTTAAAAATGTTTCCTTTAAAGGTATAGTCTTGTAATGCTGTTTACTGCTGCTGCTTCTTCCCTTTATGAAAAGATCTCTTAGAACTGGAATCAGCATAATGCTATGCTTGCTCCGAAAACCTTGGCATGGTTTGCAGTATCGGAGAGAACAAATGTTGTCATGTAAAAGAAGTGATGACCAAAGTAATCTTCGTAATTTAATAGATTTCTCTTTAATTAAAAGACACTAGGTAAACAGAAAAATTTAAACTCCGTGTAAAGTATGTATACTTTGGTGAGGGAAGAAACTCATTCTTAGTATATTAGTACATGCATCGGCTGGGGCCCCGGGGGTCCCCCCTTCACAAATGCCCTCAATCAAGTTTACTTTTAGAATCCTTTAAAAATGTTTCCTTTAAAGGTATAGTCTTGTAATGCTGTTTACTGCTGCTGCTTCTTCCCTTTATGAAAAGATCTCTTAGAACTGGAATCAGCATAATGCTATGCTTGCTCCGAAAACCTTGGCATGGTTTGCAGTATCGGAGAGAACAAATGTTGTCATGTAAAAGAAGTGATGACCAAAGTAATCTTCGTAATTTAATAGATTTCTCTTTAATTAAAAGACACTAGGTAAACAGAAAAATTTAAACTCCGTGTAAAGTATGTATACTTTGGTGAGGGAAGAAACTCATTCTTAGTATATTAGTACATGCATCGGCTGTAACCTGGGGCTTCTACAGCTTTGTAGTGTACCAAGAGGGAGAAAGAGCCTAAGGCCTACTGAGCATGTAGAAATAACAAGACTGCTGCATCAACAGAACTGTGTGACAGGAACAAGTAGAAGGAGTTCTGATTTAATTGTCTTATTCCACAGCATTTGAATTACTCTAGCAAGAAATGAGGTATTCAACTATGACTTAAGAAAAACTAGGGAAAAAAGCAGGAGAAAAATTATAATTCAAAAATTTTAACAATTTTTATTGAAAGCCAAGAAGTCTTTTGTCTTGAGAAGTTAAAACTAATGATTAAAACAACTATTGAAAAAATAGAATGCAAAAAGTGTTTTCAACAACCCCCTCTTCCCCCAGATAATGATTTAAATTTTTCTACAAAAATGGGTTAGTGATATAGTCACTCTCCATTGAAGACACTGATGGAGACTTCACCCAGCTCTACTGGCATTGCCTAACAATTTCTTATGAATCCCTAGGGTTTCCACAGGAGGTAAGCAAAGAGAATTCAGGTGTCTTTAATCATTCTATAATGTCCTGCTCTGATTTCCCCCTGGGAAAAGCTCAATTAACTCTAAACCATAGAAGCATCTAGCTGAGCAGTTTTTTTTTTTTTTTTTTTTTTTTAAATGGGCTTTTTATACCATTACAGAAATGCTTTTATGCATGACCAGCCTTCTCTTTGGGACACTTCAGCATTTAATGAACCCTGGTCAATATGTCTGACTTAAACAAAAACCCCAACAATTTGTGAGGCTTCCATCTTCAGGTCATCAGGTGACTATTATAGTTCAATCCAGGCCATTTCTTATTTATTGCTTTATCCCCAGAGTATCTTTGGAGAGCTAGTCTCTAACTGATCTTTCTCAGATTCTTCCTCAAAGCTTATACATTGAAATCAGAGAAGCTTCACTGATTTATACCTGTTAAGTCATCCTTTCAGAATGAAACACTTTATGCCACAGTAGACCAATACTGTTGTGGTAAGCTACAAACATGATGGTGAAAG
The DNA here is from genome assembly GCF_000699145.1 of Aptenodytes forsteri. Classification (NCBI taxonomy): domain Eukaryota; kingdom Metazoa; phylum Chordata; class Aves; order Sphenisciformes; family Spheniscidae; genus Aptenodytes; species Aptenodytes forsteri. The sequence goes on along the minus strand of NW_008795122.1, from coordinate 1,549,367 downwards.
CTGTATGAAATAATGTATTTTTTTCTTAATACTTTGAGTCCTTGCTTGCTTTGAAATCTAAATACTTGTTTTATTTCTCAAACTAGTACTTGTAAAATACACATTTAAGATTTTTTCAGCACTCTTAGTTCGTGCATAATATCCTATTTGCAACTATGAAATGCAGCTCAGAAAGGCTCCCAGCTGTAGGGAACCCAACACAGAAATGAATGTGTGTCTGTGTATTTTTTTTTTAAAAGTATTTTAGCATTAATGATAAGAAACAGGTTAAATAGATTTGGACATTGTGATTCTATCTGTTAAATTGCTCAAAGTATTTTAAGTATGGTAGGTGTGTGCATCAGAACATTTTATTTTTAAAGTTACGAGTTTTTCAGTTTTTAGTTGCCATATTGCGTATAAAGTTAGGTTTATTTTGTTAGGATTCTCTGGTCCTTCAAGTTTTGAGCAAATGCCACCCCCCCAAAAGATTTGAACTAGAAGCTGATGCTCTATGTTGCCATGTTTAAATGCTATCCTGTTGGGAAAAAGACAGCAGGTTTCTTAAATAACCTTAGCTACCCTTTACCTTTCAGCTTTAAACACTTACATAAAAAAAGTGTTGAACTCTTCACCAGGGGAAAGATTCTTTTTCCAGCTCTGTCTCACATGAATCTGCTTGTCGGCTGATACTAGAAATATGCTAGTACTAAAATACTACTGAAAACTCCATGTTGAGAACCACTATAACAGTTGTTGGCAGCAGTTTAAATCTCTGTGGCTAGGAATGAACAAATCATGTGGGAGGGGGTGTTATCTGAATTCTTGCTAATTATCACTTAAAAGGGTCTGCAATGATCGGTGATCGTTTCCCTGCTTTCCTTCCCAATCTTCTCCAGTTGTCTTTTAGTTTCATATCTTTTCCTTTTTCCAGATCACACCAGAATCAAAAGTCTGTTACATCCTTAGAACATCTGTTCTAGTAGTATTTTTACCTTGACTATAAGATCGCAATTATTGTCTAAAACTGCTATTAAATTATCCTGCATATGTTGCAAATATCATAAAGATCTTTTAAAATATATCGCTAGATTTACAGGCATACTTTATTATCTAGGGTTAAAAATAATTTACGTATCATAGTAGCCTGAATGGATCTAAATTCTGCTTAGCCAGTTACTGGTACATTCTCTTTTGTAGGTTAGTATCGAGATAATGTAGAGAAATAACAGCACTTTACAATTTCCCCAACTCTTTGTGGAAGAAATCCTACCTGCAGGACAGAAAGCAATGGCTGGGGTATCCCAAAGCCTGCTGATATCAAAGGATATACTAAACATTTGTTAGAGGATACAGGCTTTGCTAATTTATGATGAAGCCACACCGAATTAAGCATCACTTCTGCTGCCTTTAACTCTTAGCCACAACTCTGGATCTAGCTTCAAGCTACCTGTGACAATTTGTCCAATTCTTTGCAGGGCTAGCTTTACTATTTAAAGAGGTCCACAGAGAAATGCAGAGATAGGAACTCAGTCTGTTTGTGAACAGGTTAGTAATCAGTATATGTGACCAACATATTTCTGACCACGGCATAATTCTCCAAACTATTTGATCTTAAGCTTGTTAGACCTCCATTGGAGAGAGCCATAGGGAAAAAACTCGCAGACTTTTTTGCCTCCTGTGATTTTGCCCTTCCTCCTTCAAATCATACTGGTAACCTGTGAAGAATGTGATTTATCCCCCCCCCCAGTCACAACCACACCAACAAATGCTTGGTCCTAAATAATTGATTTTTATTTTGGTGGCAGTTGTCATAAGTATGAAAGGCTGGACTATTACATTAAAAATGAGAACTGAAGAATTGACCGTGGCCTGAACTTTAAAAGCACACCGATATTCCTTAGTTTCCATGAAAACTTTTCAGACCTTTCCAACACCATTCATAAATCCTGACATCTCAGCTTAACTACACCATAAATGAAACTGCTTCTTAACTCACCTTATCACATAACTTCCTTTCCCTGAAATCCAATCACTTTCAGATTTACAGCTGGCAAAATATCTATGTAACATCTGAAATATTACAAGTAATTCTAGACACCAATTTTCTCAGGGTTGTAGATGACAATGTTATTCCTTACTTACCAGAACTGAGATGCAAGTTCAAAGAATTCATTTCACAATACTTTGTGAAATGTCTTACTTTGTACGTTTTTAATTCTGAACCTCATCTGTAGATATTCTGTCTTTCAGAATCAGTACCTTTAAGAATAATACTAAGAGGGATAACACAAATGCCAACTACTAGCACCACTGCAGAAGAAAACTAAACCATACGTATTTGGTTGAATTATTTCTTCTATTGTATATAATATAAAAATCTCCATGATTGGAGGCACCTGTTGCTAATGGAAGAACTGAGGCAGATAATTTTTTTGAAGTACTTAAATAGTAGGACACTCAGTCAAAACACAACATCTTTTGGATTTACATTACCAGGCATGAAAGGGTGAGGACTGTTTTTACAATGGAGCTTATAATCACACCAGGAGTATCAAATTTATACTACGAAGGCCCAAGCACCTGATGAAATGTTGATACCATCCTGATTCATTAAGGGTGAGTACAGTTGTCACTAAAGAGCCTCCCTTACTTTCTGTGTATCAGAGCTTTTTCCTTTTTATGTATCAAGGGGAAAAAGGGCTAATGGAGATCCTTTACTTGTTATTCCCCAGTTCTCTCCCTACCTTTGATCTGAATGAATTCCACGTCACCTCCTTCCATTTTCACATGTCCAAATAAATTTCATCAAAGATAGTAGCAGGACAAAGAGGAAACAGAAACTCAGTTGAATCCCAAGCTTTGTACTTGAAGATTAAAATGAAAAAGCATTGCTTTAGGAGCATTGTAAATGTCGTTTAGTCAAATTGAGATAAAAGACATGTGTTGTATTATCTATCAATCTAATATTATTTAATCTAACCTAATTTAGGAATAGATACAATCCTAAAGAAAGAAAAGGACATCTGCATTGATTCTGAATCTCCAGGAAGCATTGATTTAGAAAAGTATGTAATTTTCTGTCATCATACTTGGGGATAAAGGTCTGAACTGTTCTCTGTAAATCACTGTAGGTATATTACTTTATGAATTGGAATTGTTTGCTTAAAAACAGATGGTGCTCTGAGAATTCCAGAAGGTGTGATATAGATCTAAAAAATTTATTTTCTTTGTACAGATAAACTAGCTTAGTTTATCTGAAAGACACTCTTTGTATTCCAGTTTCATGAGTGAGAACATCACATATTTGCTACGGGTTTGTGCAGATGTATTGTTTAGTGACAGAGATGTTTGGGCTTTGCTCCCTCAAAATAAAGTAGTGAGGGTAGAAAACTGTAGAAGGATGGCTCCTTTTTTTTCCCCGGCAGGTCCATATATTTCAAGATACCTGTTTCTTGACATAGGAAGATTGGTGGATTTCGCATGTTTATGTTCCAGGACTGTGAAACTAATGTTTCCCTGTCAATAGCAATAAACCAATAACGTTCTCTGCCAGCTACTGTACCAAACCTGTACCAAAGGGGGGAGGATATAGAAAGGACAGAGTACTCTCCAGAGTCTGAATCACTTCAAATTATTTATTTGTTGCTACTGTTGTTCTCGGCCATCCTCAGAGGTTTTATTCAGTCCCTGGGGAAAAAAAAAAAACAACCAACCTCTCCTCCCCAAATAAACATTATGCTGGTCTATGAATAATGTAATCTAATTAAAAAAAAAAAAACCACCAAACCACAACACCTGTGTTCTTGATATCTTATGGACATGAGCTGCATTTGGGAACATATTTTGGAATTTATGGTACTGGAATTAAAGCTGTCATCTTCTAAATGTTTGCAGATCTTTCAGAGTTGATGGATTGCTGAAGTGTTTGCATGTAATGAATATGAGATTACATAGATAATGCAAAACATTTCCAATTCTAGGCTGATGTCGCCCCTCCCATCCTTCACCTTTCTTGTCTTTCTTTTTACAAAGAGTAAAAATAAACAGAACGTACACACACACACACACACACACATATATATATATATAAAAAAGACAGCTCAAATTTCCAGGTGATGATTCAGAATGGAAGAGAAATACTAACTTTTAAATCTTACTTTAAAAATATTTTCCATTTTCCTTAAAGTGAAGAATTCTACTTCAGTGGCATATAAGATTTTCTACTTTGTATGCAATGGGAGAAAAAATGGCACAATAGTCATCAAACTTTCCATTTACTCTTGAAAACCTGTTATCATAGAATGGTTTGGGTTGGAAGGCACCTTTAAATGCCATCTAGTCCAACCCCCCTGCTGTGGGCAGGGACGTCTTCAACTAGATCAGCTTGCTCAGAGCCCCGTCCAACCTGACCTTGAATGTTTCCAAGGATGGGGCATCCACCACCTCTCTGGGCAACCTG
>NW_008795122.1:1516060-1542473 GCF_000699145.1 Aptenodytes forsteri | reverse complement strand
TACTGGCTGGAGTTCCTTTGTGCTGCTCTTCAGGCACTCTCCTGCTGACCTGTCATCCTTCTCCAGGCTCTGGGCATCTATTGCTGGCCCTGGCATCAAAAGTTTGTTGTGTGTGTTTACTTCCTATTTGAAGACTTGGTTAATTGTGCAATAAAATTAAAAAGCAAGGTAAACTAAAGTTTTAGATTACCATATGCTAAAGCAGCATTATACAGTATGTCTCAGTACCTTTCATGCTTTTAATATGGCGTGGGGCATCTATTGCTGGCCCTGGCATCAAAAGTTTGTTGTGTGTGTTTACTTCCTATTTGAAGACTTGGTTAATTGTGCAATAAAATTAAAAAGCAAGGTAAACTAAAGTTTTAGATTACCATATGCTAAAGCAGCATTATACAGTATGTCTCAGTACCTTTCATGCTTTTAATATGGCGTGGTTTGTAATAGCAGTCATGCTTCTGTGTGAAAAAAGATGGCCAACACTACCTTGATTTTTGACAATCAAGACAGAGTATATTAAGCCTGCCAGGAAGATATATTGATCCCTTTGAATAAATATAGACAATCTAAGCTATTGGTTTCCTATTTTTTTGTAGTCCCCAGTTTCTGCTCTGTTAGGTTTTTGTGGTGTTCAGCAGCATCATACTGGCAAGAATGGCACCAGTGTTTCTCAGCAATGTTTCTGTTGTTTTACTGCTGCACTGTAATTTGCTTCCATATGACAACAAATACTTTTAGGTCAGATTCAAAGCTGAGTCAGATGATCTTGTGCAAATCCATATCTGATTTGTAGATCACCACCTTAGGAAATTCTGTCTGGAAAGCTGTTTTGATGGACGGCATTTCAAGATAAGAGAGACATAAGCACATGCATCAGAAGAAGAAAAGTATGGAGCTGACTGCTCATAATGTGTCTTTCTGCTAAATGATATTTTGTTAAACTGAACCATCCACAAGACTATTGCTTCAATTTCCCTCCACATTAGACTTTCTGCACATAAGTTACTTGCAATTATAACGAGGCTATCTGGTAATTTTAGTTCTTACACTATAGCGAACTGTTATCACATTACATACTTATATCGATTCCAAATGGTGCTTGTTGCAAGTCCTCGAGCGTGTTAAACGTGTTTCTGACATGTTATAAAACAGCAGCCCTCAAGAGCTGTGACAGTCTGAGCATTTCAGTAGCTCATATGATCAGAACCTTTATTTTGAAGAGCGTTTCAATATCAGTAGTGTTGAAAATCACTCATCCTTAGCAGAGTGACAGCATTGTACTAACAACGTATAAATAGGCACAGTACAAGCTCAAACCATTCTGAATATGGGTATGGTCTGAATGTTTGAGCTTGGAGGATATCAGTAATGAGACACTTCAGAGAGGAGGGGCAAACATGCTACATATGTTTATTCTTCCCCAGCTATTGATCATGTGGATTTTTCAAGTGCCTGCTAGAAAATATTTTCTGCTGACTCATAACTGCTGTCACATAACATTAACTAGCCAAATCTAGTCAACAAACATCATACTGAGGGGGGCTAGAAATAAATTTATACCAGTTATAGCAGAGGAATTCCTTGCATATATATCACTACACTTACATTTCAGCCAAGCCAGGCTGACACAGAAGAGAAGGAATAGAGGTCAAGGGCTTCTCTTTTTTGGCTACCTTTTTCCTTTTCTTTTTGCTTTCTTCTGTCCTTTTGTCTCACCACAAATCAATATGGAATGAGATTGGCTTGCTGGACAGCAAGCTGGTACCTGATGAAAACAAATTGAATGAAAGTGGAAAGCAAAAAATAGAGTGAAATTTCTTACGTGGTGAAAATAATTCAACTGTGTTAACCGTGCTATTAGACCTCCTCAAAGGAAACAGTTGAAAAAGTCATCATGGCTTTCAGTATCCATCATGCTACTCAGCAGAATACGTAGGATTATTTTTTAAAAACAAATAACATAGAAAATATATTTTTTTCCTTTGACTGCATTAAACAAATGTATACAATCATTAGTGGTGGAACAGCATTCAGCTACTACATTAAAAGAGTTGTCATATTCATGTCATAAATAAAACACCCACCCACTCAGCCTTAAATACCCACAGGCCCACTTTTCAGCGACTGATGACATGTGCTCTGTATGCATGACTACACTAAAGTTAGATTTATTGTGTGCCATAATAATGCATATTAAAGATGTATATCATAAAAGGATAAAGGGGTCTGCGATGTGTATCATTTTCTGCAGTATTCCTAAGCCTGAGGGATTAGTTGATGTAAGCTATACAGGATGTCCACATTTTGTAGATGAGTTAGTGAAAAGAAAACACAAATGAGAGCGTCCAATATGAAACTGAGAAAAATGATTGAAAGCTGTGCTGACTTGCAAAATGAACGGTGCTGGTTCGCACTGTTATAAACTCTTCTTTCTTTTGTGGAATCTCTTTCTTCCCTGACAATGAAGTATGTCTTTTCTGAGTAACAACACGACTCATGCTTCCATAGCGAAACGGTACCATTGTAGCACCTAGTTTGACTTGCACTCTATCACAGGCCATTTATGTTTCACCTAGCCATTTTGATAGCTTCTTTAAACATATATTCTTCATCTTATCTCAAGCCTATACTATTTGTTTAAATAATTTAGCTGTGGAGACAGGAAGATTAAGAAGTGACCACCAGAACTGATGTTCTTTAAGGTGTCCGGAACCAGCTACTGCGTAAAGCAAGCTGCTAAGCTGGATGTCAAGCCCCAATATCCCCAAACAATAGTAGGTGAGCTGTGTCCCAAGCAGAAGATAAGCATTCAAATGTTCATGTATTATTCAAAGCATCAGAATACTCCAAGTATGAAAATTCATAGTTAGCTTCTTACAAAAAGAGTTTCCTATCTTATGAGCTGGAGGCGATTTAAACGATTTAGAGGTAATTTATACATCACTTAGGGTGATTTAAACAGAACTCTCCACAGCTCTCCCACAGCTTTCTGAAATATATAAACAGTGTTTAATCTGTGAGGCCATTTGTAAAGAAAAAAAATTTTTGTTCAATAAACAAAAATTCATTTGTTCATTATTTTTAAAAGTCATCCTAATTTCACAGAACAATGGCAGTAATATCAGAACAATATGCTCCTATTTACAATGGAATTTTTATAAATCCTTTCCCTGCTAAGTCATATTTGATGGGATTTTTAGCTGTTTCACCAGTACTTGCAGAATGCAGTCTGCTCAGAATAGTGAGTGACTTTCTCCTAATTCAATAAGCTGTTCAACCATAGAGCATTGACAACTGCCTTTGTGAAATCCAGTATAAATTGACTTGTGAAAGTCAATTAGAATTCAGTATTTGGTTAGAGATTCTTATGCACAAAACATCCAGACACCTAGTCAGTCAGATCCTCTCAACACGGATGTGGGTAGATTTATTTTACCTGTAATTTGTTTATTTACCCTATCACAGAATAAAATCCTTACAACGTTTAATCCATTGTCCTTCAGCACTAGAGGTAGTGTGTATTCAGCCCTCCGCTGCCATATTTTATCAGCATGCTGAATTCCTGCTTGTAGATAATTGTATTACAATACGCAGTAAATCTAAATCTTCTGAATAGCAGCAGAAGTAGTCTACACCCAGCTCAGTACTTCCACTTTCCTTCTTACTGAGCAATGAAGAATTGATTCCTCCACTCCTTGTTACTACCAGTCCTTTGAAGTCAGCTACAGCCATTCCTTGACAAAATGGCTGGAGGCTTTTATGGGCACATAACAAGCATGGCATGGCTGGCACAGGTTCCATCAGTGCAAACATAAAGTGTACAGGGATTTTGGTTGTGTGATAAGTAGTTTTCTGTTGCAGACACAACGTGGACCACAAAAAACTTTGAAGTGAGGTTGTAGATTTTCTTGGATAAGAAAAAAAAAAGATGGATTGGATCTTCTAGTTATCAAGAGACCAGAAAATTAAAAATAAACAAACAACAAAACAAATTGATTCCAATGACATCTTTTCAGGATTGCTCCTTGAGAAGCTGTGAGACTGTATGTTTTCAGGCTATTCAAGCCTTGTTTTATTCTCTAGACTGCTCTGTAACACACTGCTGTGTTTCCCTATTCTTTCTGTTTCTTCATTCCCATTTTTCCTTTCAGTGTGGCAGATGAAATTGCAGTGTGCTTTGAAGTCATCACTGTCACTAACCTTGTTTCTTTTGCTTTTGTATTTTGGGAACAGAAACGTTGCCCTTCTCACCACTATTATAAAACAGAATCAGCTGGGTATTTCTGAATGCGCTGCTCAGTGTCAGGGAGCAGCAAGGGCAACCTCGCAGCCATGGCCATCCCACCACCCCAGCCAGGGAGCCCGGCCAGCCAGCATTGGGCACCTCCGCTAGGGACAGGGATGGGCCCTGATTTGGGTCATATTACCTGACCCACTAACTAGTGACTCTGGCAGAAGACTTCTTCCAGGGCCATAGAGGTACTTCTGAAAGAACACCACAGCAAAATGTTTCCTAAATATAGGGTTACTATCTTCAGTAATATATTAATAATGCTTTTGAAAATCCACCTATCTTCCTCTGGTGTCCCCGCCTCCTTTTGAGTCTGACTGAGAATGTAGTGTGAAATGCTGTATTAGGTATTTTAATAAGATCTGAATACATGATATCTACCTGCAGAAATTTGAATTATGTTCTCTTGATACAGAGCCTGATTTCATATAGCCTCTATTATGGTGCAGATACTCTTTATTTCTACTGTATTGATTATGCGTGCCAATATCTCTTTTAATTTGCTCTGGCATTCTTCACATAGAAAAGCTTTTCTTGTGTCTTTGATTTACCTCTGCAAACCTTAATATGTAACTTCAGGTGGCTGAACTTACTTATCCCATTTCTTCTCTCATTTCTCATCAGAAAACCTCAGAATTACAAGTATACACTCTAAAGAATCCAAGATTTCCATGCAACAGAAATATGAGTAAACAATGGTACAGCCCAGTCTACTTTCCATTTAGTTGTTACCAAAAAAACTAGGTATTTTAAAAAGTGCAGCTTTGCTTGGCAATATTACAAATAGATGGGCATATTTCCAGCCAGTATGTTCTTGCTCTCAGGGCAGCAATATTGTGCTTTGTTGAACTAACAAAAAATGTATTCACTTAGCTGTACAAAAGTGTCACTTTATTACTGTCTTTCACAATGGAAATTGCAAAATTTAATACAGACAGTGAAGAAATCTGCATATATGTACCATGCATGCATCTGATTGATTGTGTCTCTGTTGTCTAGTAACCACACCATTGCCTATAAAATGCATCAGATAAATTTTATGATGGTAGTCAATAGTGTTTATCTGGCTTGTCAAGGATCTTCATGGGGAATTGGGCTTCCTTTTTTTTTTTAAAATCTTCCCCAAGTGTATAGGAACCACATATCATTTTTATAGATAAAAATCTTCTTGGTAGCAAGCTGCCCAGAGGCAGAATTTCAGTTATAACCTCTAGGAACCATTCGTGTTTGTATGTTGCTTAGGTGCAGCTCTGTGTCTTGTGGCAAGAAGTATTATTTTAAAAGTACAGGTACTATAGTACAGAAGGAGAGCTGGTGGAAGAGAAACGTTTACATCTTGTGTAAGTGTTCCTGTGTGGCAAATGCACATACTCAAGGTCACAGGCTTCAACTTGTTAAGAGGGAGTCTGGCTAGTCATCCTGGGCAAGTGGGACTAGATTTTAAGCTTTTTGCTACATTCACGGTTATTGCAGAAGTAAGCAGGTGGGCTGTCTTGGTGAAGATGAATAAGACAGGTAAATTTCTCCGGAGTTACTTCACAGTAAAAATCTCAGTGAAAGAATTTAGAAAGAAGTATCTGGTATGCATGTGAGCTTGTTAGAAAACAAACCAAACCAGTCCTATTTGTATGGAAAGGCTGTTAACACACACACACACACTGATGAGTGACTTTGAATAATAATTACAGATCTTGCAGGTATCTGGGCAGGGCAGGGCAGGATTTCAAGAAATGTGTGGCCTAAGCAGCAAGTGGGAAATATCTAAAACAGCAGGTTGCTGCAGACTGCTGAATGAAGTGGTGAAAAAAACTCTTCTCGGGAATCCAGAGGGGACTGGGTTGTTGGTCTAGCTGACAAGCCTGTGGGGCTTTTCAAAAGGGCTGTGGACTGAGTGAGTTCATAGCAAGCAGAGTGAGTTACTTATAAAATTTTCTATGTATATTTTGCACTGCCCAGCACACCTAGGCTTTTGATGCTAAAAATATATCTAGCTTATGTTCTAATAAAACCTCATTTTTGCAATACAAAACTCTTCTCATGTTTTTGATGTCCTCTTTTTTATAGAAAAGGTGTTGGCAAATCCCCATCAAAACTCCACCTGTCTCACCATGTGCTCTGAGATTTCAGAGCATCTTCCTGGTACAGTTCCCCTTCGCTTCAGGTTTCTGCCATACTGTGAAGGGAGTTAAAAGTCCATTTTGTGACCTAAGACAGCACAACTGCAGAAAATCAGAGATGCCAGGCCAAAGCCATTTGAGGGTCCCCATTGTGATACCAGGTTTCCAGAAGTCACATCCCTCAGCTCCTATTTCAGAGCTGATGTCTGGGGGGAGCTCACACACACCAGCCGGAGCTCTTCTAGCCGTACCTCCTGCCCCAGGCAGTGGTAGGGCAGGGAATGCCCCACTGCAGTCAGGGCACAAACTGTGCCTGGCCAACGCGTGGAGCTAATTCACCTCGACTGTAACTCAGTTGATTTTAATTATCAGTGCTTTTCATTACTTGAACCTGGGCCACTCTCCTTGGGAATTGTCCTTTTAAATGGGTGCAGTGCCCCGTGCAAGACCTGGTGAGGAGAGTGGGGGTGCCAGCTGGAGCTGATAAAAGGAGAGCAGGGGCAACTGGGGCTGGCCGGTTCTGGGAGTGTGGGCTGTGTCTTAGTGACAGGCTGAGGCATCTGTACAAGTTGATTCTTCCAATCTGGTAAATGAAAGTTTTGATAGGCATAGACTTTAGTAGTTGTGGATGGGGTGATCTGCTTGTTTCCCTCCTCAAGAGGGTAGAGAAGTTGAGGAAGAGCACTGAGCTGCCCTTGCCTGGGAGGCAATGCCCTTTCATGCCTGTCTCGGGCACTTGCTGTACAACCAGTTGTATGCTGGTGTGGCTGGAATAACACCGTGCAGCCACAGGAGAACTGAGATGTAGTTGCTGCCACCCTTTGCTGGGTATGGAAAGTAGAAGGTAGGAGCATCAGTGATCTGTTGTGTTTGACTTTATTATTATTTAAGATTATAGCAAATATTAGACATGTGCTGAGGTGCAAATTGTAATTGCTCATCTTCCCAAAAATATATATAAATACCATTAACCTGTGCCCTGTTTATTTCTTCTGACTCCCTAATTTGCTGCAGTGGTTTTATAGTGCCTCTTTATTATTATAGTGTCTAAGTGTAGTGGGAGAACATGTGTCATGGTTTTTTGATAATGAAACCACTCTTCCTAGCCTGGTGATGATGGAATCTGCTTCTCTTCTTTTATAGAACTATGTTTTTGTTTTTATGGCTTCCCTCCTCCCTCCTTTTTCTGCCTAAGCTTTCTCACCTGCTGCTTTTAGTAGGAAAACAATGTACAGCTGAAAGGCTAAAATGCAGCATAGTTGTGACCCTTCATCAATATTTCCTTCTTTCCCTCTCTTAAAACCTCTTTTTCCTGGACGCTGTGTGCTGCCTCTTTCTTGAAGCTTTATGGCTGTCTTGAACGCTTATGGCAAAAAAGGCAATCCCTGATATATCTGCAGCTCTCTGCCCAGGTGGGGACTGCTGGGGAAGAGGTAGGACTGGCAACGGAGTCCTGGAAGCTCTTCCAGGAGGTGAATCTTATTTGAATCATGATAATGAAGACAAGGCACGCAAGTCAGGGTGGTGAGCTCTAGTGTGCAAGTACTTGCAGTTTTCCCTCAGCAACTTACAGTCAAAGGATACAGTCCCTTCTAATTTCTGTCTCTGAATCCTCTATCCTTGCCATGCTCCTTCAGCATGTTTCCCATTGTAATCCCCCATATTTTCTTCCTCTCTTCCTCTTTCTGTGACTTTATATACATGGTAACCCTTCATATACTCTCTGTCAGCTTGCTCAGTCATCTGAATAGTGATAATGATCATGTTGAAATTGTAGGTGCACAGTAGGCAAATGTGGCATGCTTATGCCTGCCCTGCTCCCTGTGGGCAAACCTGCTTACCAAACCTTCAATCAAACTTTGAAAAAAGGCTTGCCAGCAATAGTTTGTTGTTGTTTATGCGTTGATAAAGCAACACTTCCATCTCAGCAGACTTAAGCTGCTGTAGAGCTGGAATTATTGCTTTAGCAGCAGATGTGCTGGCAGGGTACTTACAGCTACATAAAATGTGCCTGTTCTAGGACAGATTTCTGCATCATCATGCAATAAAAACTATGCTTTAAACTGCTCCAGTGCAAGTCATGCACTCACATAGATGTGTTTTCAAACTTAGATATTTATATACATAGTGAGTGGTGTCCTGTGGGGCGAGGGGGGGGGAACACTGAAGGAGGCTGATCTAATAGCACACACTGTAGCTTCTGCTTAATCTGCTGGGCAAGAGCAGCACAAAAACTGTCTGCCCTTCATTGAGAAGGATATATATTTTTTTTTTTTTTTAGTAGCTTAAAGGGGATAAACAAGTCTTTCAATATCTTAATACCTCTTCTACTAGTCTCAAATTATTTAGAAAAGTTGTAATACTTCTCTTCCTATTTTTCATCTGCATTTCTGAACTGACCTGTTCTCCAGGCTGTCAGGAGCCTGCATGGCTGCCATGGATAGGGCAGGTGCCCACCTGTTAATTAACAGCAGCATCTCACTTTGTGTGAGTTGTTAGTGCCTGTGGAGGTGGGAAGTCAGCTGCTGCCTGGCTGAGGGCTTGAGGACATGAAGCTCAGAGATACTGTGGTGAGAGAAGGGATAGAGAGCAGAGTGGAAAGTCTTACATTTACGCAGGCAGGTATATGTAGGTGTCTGGGGGTGTAGGTGGGTATTTAACTGGTTTAGGTACTAGTGGAACCATCAGGAGCTCCTGTCTCTGACCCTGCTTGTGCTTCTCTGGACCAACACCAAGTAACTATCCCCATCTGCAGGTGTCCAAATAAATGAAAAATCTAGTCCTCAGTTGTTGATGTGCAGCTTTGTGACACCTCTCAAACATAAGCCTTCACCTTCCCAAGTCACACTTGAGGATCTTATGCTACAGGAAACATGAGTCTTTCCAATTAAAATTCATTCCTGTTGAATTTTTCCGTTTTGTTTTTGAGCATGCACCTACTTCTTCAAGAAAAATATAATATGGATAATCTGATGTTAATGTTAAAGCTAGCTAGCAATAACTTGGATTTAAAATATACAGTGTCCTTTAAGGTTGAAATCTGTGTTCCTTTGAGAGTAAATCTCTGATGGAGCAGTTACATAGCTCTTCTGTTGGTAAATGCTGCATTTAGTACAGCAACTATGTAGTCCTATTTCATAGTTAAATGTTCAATTTTTCATTAATCATGTGATCCAGTGCATGTAATGCAGTCTCCCCATATTCTGCTCAGAAGCTGTCTCAAAAACATCAAAGACTAATTACAATCTTCATGAACACAAGTTAATATGTTGCTGCTTTTTTGTTAAAAACAGAAGCCCAGGGATGCCATAGCGGCCAATAGATCTTGCACTCAATCATGTACATGCACTGTAAAAGATGTGGTTCTCTCCTTTTCATGTGGCTAGCTTGTCTCTTTACTTCAGGCTAGAAACATTTCCAGGAGCATTTCCCTGGTGCTACTAGATCTCTATCCCCTTGAAAGAGACACACACTAAGCATCTGTTCTGGCAATAAATGATCTCTCTTGTGTTTTTGAATCTGATGCTAATACTGTGTTTTTCTAAAATTAGGCTTAAGAAAATTCTCTAGTCACTTTCATTTTGTACTTTACACTTGCTACTTGAAAAAAGAGGTCTGATGAGGTTTATTTTCTTGTAGGCCTCTTAAATTGCAGCCCTTTGTATTTGAGACTGCAGAATCCTAAATCATGCTAACAGGATGCCTGAAATGGACACTACTGGAGAGGAAAAAAAAAAATAATAGAGCTGATACTGATAGTATCTGCTATTTTTAGTTCCTGACAGCCCAGGATTGCTCTTACTCAAGGGCCATTCACATTGTTTCTTTCTCTTCTCCTCGCAGCTATCAGTTCTGTGATGACTTAGAAAAAAAATACAAAATAAAGGTATCCAGACTAGATGGACATTACTAGAATTAGATAGCAATTTGACAGGAAACTGATCTGCATGATTGCCCTCCTCTGCAGAAGATTGTAGTAGCGTGATTGCAATCATTTCTGCTGGTCAGTGTTTTTGGCATTAGTGTAGCTACCTAGGGAGCCAGCCAGGCTTTAGACAAGGCTTTCTTTGGAACTGAAAGAAAAAGAGGAGAAGTTGTCTCTCTGATGTTTTACTATAGTACTTTCACATGCTATTGGTGGCATGCAACACAACCAGATTTCATATTTGGTATTTACTTGTGGTGCTGTCTTCAAATGTGCTCGTTGTGAGAGCTGCTGCTATAGAAAGCTGATTTCTATTACTGCCCAGTTAATCCTCCCTGTAAAATAAAAATAAAAAAATAAAAAAATAAAAAAAATTAAACCTCCTAGTCTCTTCCAATTCTTTGCGTAAGTATTTTTATCCCTGTTCTGAAGATTGTCAGTGCTAAGCAATACTAAATAGATCTTAGGTGTTTTAGTTCTGTAGTCACGATAACCAAATGGTACAATAGCTGTATACTAACAAGGGTATGTTTGGACGCTACTCTGGGACAAAGAGAGTATTCTTCTCTTTGTAGTGAGTATGCTTAAAACTGGCCAAGTTTTAACTTTTTATTTGACAGGCATTTTTAACTGGAAAAATACAATTTAGAGTTTTGGTTTTTAAATCCTCTTAAGTCCTGTACTGAAGTGGCTGGTGTGTAAAATACAACCAGGACCACAAAAGTTAGCAGTCTGAAGAACCTCCTATACAGCAACAGCTTAACTTCAGTGTTTTTCAGCCAGTGCTGCTGCTAGCACTGTTCGTGTATCCTGCGGTTCTCCTCCCTGGGACCCCTTCTCAGTTCCTGTGCCTTGATGCTGCTTGGGCATGGGTCTGTGCAAGGAGGCTGGGTCTGTGTACTGTGTGATAGTGAGAAGTGGGTGAATTTTTTTTTTTGTGGCAACCATCTAGTCTACAGCTTGCTCCCTGTCCTCTTACGGAGCAGGAGCTTCTTGTAGTGGCAGCTTGTTCCCAGCCGTGGTGTCCTGAGGAGTCTGGCTTGGGAATGTGCTTAGTACGCTGGGTCTGTGCGTGACAGTAAATGTGGACCTATGGGTGCAGGCTGGATATCTTTGCCTATCTTAGAACTGCAGCTCATAAGGAGAGAGGTCAGTGTTCACCTTCTCTGTCATTAAATTAAACCAGCTGATCTAAGTCTCTGTTCAGGAGGGGTACTGCTCCTAGGCTGATAAGGTGACAGTGTGCTGTGTCTTTCCTTGGCTTAGTGCCTTTAGCGAGCTTCTTACTTAAGCTAGAATTTGTGAAATCCTCAAAGCTCTTTCTTTTTTCTGTTAAGAGAAATGAGTTGCTAAAGTCCCTGAAATGTTGTTTTCATCCTTATGCAAGATACTGAGGGATACACTCTTTTCAACCCTTAGGAAATGGTTTGCTTTATTATTGCACTGTAGTGAGATAGGATTAATGTCAGTTACAAGTAGTAACAGAATATGGAATAAGACAACAATAAGCAGAAGAGCAAGAGATAAAAATAAACTCAGGAATTAACCTGGTAGTTTGAGAATTGTATGCATTTATAAAATGCTTGCAACTATGCTTAAATATATTTTTCCTTCTAATAAAGAATGTATTTTTAAATATTATGCATACAAGATTCACCTGGGATAAAGAACTTGAAGAAGTTCAAGTGTTCAATGACAGGAGTGAAAAAATAAACTTTTGACTTAGGTTGTCAACCTGAATAGACTATTAGCTATATCTTGTAATAACCATGGGATAGCTAATAAGGGTGCAGTAAAAACACAAATCCAATTGCTCTTTTTCACCTTAACCTTTTCCCACTGTTCCTGTCAAATTTGGTTTTCTGCCTAGTTCTTTAGTTTGCCTTCCATGCCCTCAGTAAACCCATTTTGCATTCCATGTCCTCAGTAAATCTTAAGACCATTCTCATGAGTATATTTGAATTATCAATTTTGATCGTAGGAAATATCGTGAAGTATCACATTTCACAAACTTGGGTTTACGGATTGAAAGCTTTAGATAATTTAAGTAGACACTGGTGAATATTCAACCTGATCTCTGGCAGCCTCCAGTCTCTGAAAGGCTGACAACTCAAAACCCAGTGTTTGCTCTGAAAGGCAAGTTACAGGAGAATGGGGAACTGGCCCTGGCAAGCTTGTTTCCTGGGTGTCATCTTTAATAGTTGTTTTCTTCTAATATTAGCGGTAACCAGGCCAATGACCTTTAATTGTTTTTTTGTTTGGTTTTTTTTTTAATTTATGGCCAGTTGTGCTGGCAGATGGCTGTGACCGCACTGTAGTACCCCCAGCTCCTGCCAAGTTCTGCTTTATGGGAGCTTGGCTGTACATGAATGCTGCTGTATATTGAAAGAAACGTTAACATGGAAAGAAAATGATCACAAATGCAAGTCAGATATATTGTGACATACAAGTGTTTATATAGCCCTCTAAAGTCAAATATAACATCATCATTTAACCACATGCAAGGGAGCATATTCTATTTCTGTGATATAAAAGCTTTGGGATTAAACTGATTTGAATAAATTAAGGGCAAATACAGTCTGGGGTGATGTTATATTGAAATGCCTAGGATGCCTTCTACAGTAGATAATGTGATGTTGACTGATAATTCTAGGAAAAGATCCTCAATTAAGCACTTCTGGGAATCTTGGTTATATCTGATAAGCAGGGAAATGGTGTACTTAAATATAAGCAAACTGTATTAACAAGGGGATTAGAGTGATTTGATGTAGAAACTTTTTTCACTATACTGTTAAAGAAGATTATGTTTGTTTAATCTTATAATTTAAGTGCAATAGAAATTTGGAAGAGCTGAAAGTGAAATCCATTTATTTAAATGGCTTATTTGGGACAGAATGCATCATCAAAGGGGCTTAATGTTGAAACTACTTCTAAAAGTCTGAATTTTCTACATAGCATGGTCAATTTATAATTTCCAACCTAAAACTTCTTCACAAAACACTGAATTGAACTGTTAAATTAGCTGCATCACTAAATTCTTATCTGTAACTCTTTCTGCTTACTCATCGGAAGAAGGCTGGAGGGTGGGGGAAGCGGATGTTTTCAATGACTTCTGTATCTCTCTGCACAGAGGTTGCTTTCTGCGTTGAGATTGTTTTCATAATAATTAGCTGACTATTACAGATGACCGTGAGTAGCTAGCAGAAAATGAGAACTAGAAAGCCTAAACTATGAATCTGCCTCTATCAATATTATTGTTATTGTTTCAAGGGAAGAGAGATCGTTTCAGTCAAAATGCTGATACTATTCACTTTTTAGTGAAACACTGAGCTCGGTTGCTCTTCTGTTTGTTTTGTAAATAAATGACAGTTTTGTTGCAGTAAATGCTCAATGTTCTTTGGTAGCAGTTATTCCTTCCATTGCTAAGTTAATGTGTCTATACTAGAACTGACTTCTGTACTCAAGAATCTCTCCTTGGTTTACTGAATGGGTGCTTTACAGCATCAGTCTAGATTCTTTCCTTTTAGGGCATGAGTAGTCCTATTGACTTGAGTATGTTGCCAGTTTATGAAAGAGAGGTCACTGTATGGGGAATGAAGTTAGAACAGAGTGGGGGGAAAGTGGAACTTGAATAAGGCTACTTGTGGCATTCAGGTTAGGTGTCTCTTAAATACTTCACTGGATGGGGGTCTGAAGCTGTAGCAACTATATTAATGGATTACTCAGACCTACAGACTAAACAAATGTGAAACATTCCTACTTGGTTTTGCCATTACACATGCTGCAGGGAAAATTTACGTTTTGTTTTAACCTGTGTTCCCATGCTGTATTTGACTGTAAAACTTTGAGTTATCAGGCCTGCCATTTTCAGAGAGCAGTAGCATATTTTAGTTTTAGGTCTGTCCATTACTTAAATCAAGAGACACTATGAAAGCGTAAGGCAGTTACATTCCTACTGCCTATTTATTTATCTTATTCTTGTTTCCTTCCTCAACCATACTTTTTATGAAATCTATTAAAAATAGTTCTTCTATTTGTTGTAAGTAAAAAACAATGGTTTATGCTGTACACATTCATTTATGCTCAAGAACCACTGAGATAGTATTTCTACTATGAGCTATGTCCAATTTTTCTGCCTTCCAAAGAGTAAAGAAAGACTGGAATGTTTCCTGGGGAAGGGAGGGCAAATGACTTCATGTAGTTAAGAATAAACTGAGGTTGATATTCACTTATTTACATTCTATACACTTCCATGCTTGAGCAAGACAGAGCTATTGTACTGGTGCTTAGTATGACAATAGCTTGATGAATCTAGGAACATGGTACAAATCTTATCTTTCCTTGAAACTACCTTGCTGTTATTAGCAGCAAAAAAAAATAATAATATAGAAACTCCAAGTTTAGTGGTACAGAATCATGTTCACCCTCTTCTTGGAATCAGCAGGAATGCTTATTTGAGTACTGTAGGCACAAAATGTGCCTCTGATGGAAGCTTTCGTGCCAATATTCCCTCTTGAGGTTTGACTCCTTTGCACCACTCAAGCACAGAAGTTTAGGTGGGGTGGAGGAAAAAAACCAAACAACTGGGTAGGAGGAGAAGTAGAAATTCCCCCCCTCCATATATGGCAGACTCATTGTACTGTCTGTCTGCCGCCCTTGCCTGTCTTAAGAGGCGGTCAGTAAAGGAAGGAGAATGATGGACTGCTGGGAGAAAGAAATGGAGGAGCACCAAACTCAGCATCAGCTTTGCCATACTCTTCTAGTGTAATGATTTATGGTACACTGGCATCAGATGTTAGTTTTTTTAGATTTAGTTTGAAAATGGCCATAACAGACAACCTCCAGCAGAATACTGATTCTTCAAAACCTTTATCTTCTGATTCTTTGAGGTAAATTCTGTATAAACATACCAGAAAAGCTAAGCAAACTTGTAAAAATCCCTTTCCTAGAATGATGGGGTTTTTTATGTTCGTTTTTTTTTTTTTTCCCCCCAGCTCTTAAACACCAGAGTCTCAACTCAGCTGAGAAGAATATAAAAAAGCAGCGCTTTCATGTATGGTAAGAGAAGAGCTCCCTCTCTAGACTAAAGGCACGTATGAGTAGTGGCAGATTTGAGGTCTGTTTTCTATTGCTGACAATGTCAAGTGTGTGAGTTGCTCCTTTTACCTTCAATAAGACCTATGAAGAGTTATATCTTTTGGGGGAGATACATTTGGTGAATGTTACAGCCAGATGACAAAGACTTTGAAATTGAGCTCATAGGGCTTAAGTTGTCAAGTCTGATGTACTTTTCTGATTTGTTTTGTGGGTTTTTTTTTTCCTTTTTGGTTTCATGATCTTTCTTTAGTTGAGCCTTTTATCATTATAAAAATGGGGTTTAAATTTGTTTAACTCTACCTCTGGACCATGAACATACCGATAATTTCTACAATGGTGGCTGAAGTTTTAAAACCTGTTGATTTATAAATCAAAAAAAATCAGTGACCTCTAATCTTTTCCATGTTTTCTTTTGAAATATGAATATCATTGATTAAAAAACCCCTGTTTTCACTAAAGATGAAAATAAGCATATCACTGAACAATAGCAGATTATAAAAGGGTGTAATTAATGTTTTATTTTGAAACAGTTAAAAATATTACAAGGGCAGGTATCACAATTGTAGTTTGAGGCAATGCCTACTTGCTTGTAGCTTCTATCCAGTTAACACTTGTTTGCTCCTTGGTGCATTCAGAGTAGAATGAATGGCATCACCAATAGATGTTATGTTTTTGACTTACTGACAAATAATACCATTTAAAAATATCTCAGCATAAAATAGCCCCTTATCCTTGTCACAACGCTTATGGTTTTCCAGCTTGCGGGAAACAAAAGCAACTCGAGGTAAGTGAAATGTCTATGTGAATGTACGTGTTACAGATAGCTCAGGAGCTGGTCTTGTGCAAGTAAGGACGCTGAGATCATTGATGCTGAGGCATTACTCTGTTCTTCTCAAGACTTTTTCATAATAGCTCTCTCAAGTGACATTTTTAATGAATTACTGATTTTTGAAAACTAGTACATCCTGACCTCTTCCTTCTTATCTCCTTCAGTATTGCCATCATACAAAGACATCTGACTGCAATCTGTTGGCTGTTTATTAGCAATGACTTTTCTTGCTCTGTGCTGTTCTACTTCTCAATGTTGTCAAGTCTAGAAAAAGCTTTCAGTTGCTTATATGCCACTTCAGGTTGTTTTCCTGGACTCAGAAGCCTTGCTTACATTGAGTTAGCCTTTGGTTTTACTAGGATTAGATCAATACTGGCTAGGAATAGTGATTTTTTTTTTATGCGTACTGTGAGGTTCACACTAATTCCTGTCTAACTTTAAATTGTTTTTTAAAATGCTTTCTTCCATTTTGACAGCTAATTAGTATATCATGATGGTTTGTTTTGTAAACTGAAGAAAATGTTTCTCATCGTATTCTTTCTCTGCCTGGCAGACCATATTTATTTCAAATATATCCCGTGATACCTTCATATTTTTATATCTGAGACTTGGTCTCATTTTGCATAACATAATACCTAGCATATGACTGCAGGATTTAAATAATTGTTGTAGAAATTAAATCATCCAATTTCTATGTAATGAGATAAGGAATAATTAACCCAAACTTAAAAAAAAAAAAAAATCATTTGTTAACAGCAATAATCTTTCTCAAAATAATATTTGGCAGGCCTAAATGCCTTGATGTACAGTTGAACATGCAAAGAGACAGTCAAATGTGGGAAACTGGGCTCAAAATCAATCCTGAGTAAACAACAAAGCCTTCAGGAAGGCAAATAGGTCAGGCTTATGCTACCAAACTGACTTCACTTGGTACTGATAACAAGCTGTTTTTTGGCCTATGCCCCAAGAAATAAATAATTAGTGAATTAATCCACTGCACCAAATAGTCCCCTAATACGATGTGCTACTATTGCTTTCCCAGGTACGCTTATTGACCACTGCTAGTCATTATCATTAATTGAATGGCGGCTCCCTTCTGCTGTTGTCTGAATCTATTGTTACTAATTTAGCTAATGCAGTACTTCCAGCCAAAACAGTTAAATAATGATGTTCTAAGATTAGTTTAATCATCAATTAAGCCTGGAAAGCTGAAACACCATACCAACTGGTATACACAGGTACTTAAGGCTATGTAGCTATGATGTGGCTTTGCTTAGCTGTGTGAATGAGACCTGTTCCTGGGCCACCTTATTGAAGCTCCGGAAATGTTCACCTGGCAGACAATTATAAACCCTCTCTATTTCATGTCTATGACTGGACAGGTATATGGAGCAGATGTTTTACAAACAGAAAGGGATGGAGGGGTAAATACTTCATGTTTCTGAAGTGCTTCTATTACATCAAATTGGATATTTCTACTGATATTTGCCAAACTCTCAGAAAGGCAAGTGATGCATCTCCAACATGACGTTTTTACATTTAGATGTAAAAGGTCATTTATCTCTTTTTCTCTCAGTAAGTGAAAATTTATTCACATGTCAAATCTTTCATGTCAGGGAGAATCCAGATTGTGGACTCAAAAAGCTTTTCATGTCATGTTTCTAATTAGGTCTGTGACTCATTCTCATGAATAATATATCAAGCTGCATATTAACATCTAATCCAGCTAAATCATCAATTTACATTAAACCTTGGCTGCAGCAACTTTAGTAAAAAAAAGTCAGAGGCTGCAACATTTTTCCAGCAGCTGTTAAAACTTCTGTAGTGTCTCTGGGTACTAAAATTGCAAAGCAAGTGATTAGATTTGTGTTGCAGTATTTGGGGGTGAATGAATTTGATTAAAACCATAACAGTAGATTTCTAAAAAGGACTTTGTGGTTAAGGCCAAAAAAAATCCCTTATTCTAGGTACAAATTATTTTCCTTTATGATCTGAGAAGGAGACTATTTGTCCAGATTCAGACCGAAGTGCTGTGTATGGTTAGAATAGATTGCTTTTTTTGGTGAGAAACTGATTTGTTTTATGTCTGCAAGTGCTGCAACAAAAAGGTACCAGCTAATAAATTATTACAAAGATTTTTAACCTGAAATGAAATCACTTGTCACTTGACTTCAGTCTTGCAGAATATTTTGAAGGATTGTCCCAGGTCCCTTATTAATATGCTGGGTGGGACTGTTGTGGATGTAATGGGTGTTTTTTGTTTGTGATCATGCTGACAGTTATTGTCAAACAGCTTCACTCCATCATGTGGTGTTCATCACCAATTAGTCATTTGACAGGTATAATTTCTCAGTGCTGTGGATCACTATTGTAACTCTAAATTATCTTTGAAAGTGTCTTTAAAATGTCGTCTTTTCCCATTGTTGTCTGTTTTCCATCACCTAGTTCATGGTAGGTTCATGGCACTGGCATATGCTTCCTTCCTAGTTTATTTTATAGACAGAATGATATATTCCTGCTACTCCCTTTTTGTCTTTCCCTGCTGCTCCCATCCCTTCTCCAAAGAACTGGGCTTACAGGAGGGTCTACTTGGTGACTACTGTGTGTTTCTGTGTCAGAGCAGGGAGAGAAAAATGGTCTATGCCTGTTTTTGGTCTTGCCAAATGTTGTTCCATTGCCACATCTGTTGACTTTCACGCAGTAAGAGAGCCTTTGAAAAGGACACAGGTTAGATGTAGCTTCTGTCAGACCGCATCAGAATAATCAGCTTTGAAAAAGACAGGTACCATGTGCTCGACTCTTCATGCATATGTATTCCCTCTCCTGCATACATGTTACTTCTGAGATTGTGATCCAATGTACTATAAAATGCCTCACTGGAGATCTGTTACAGTCAGAATGTTTGTGACATATCCATAAAATGGATTTTTGAACTTAAAGTGTGTAGGTCACAGCTGTTCAACTTCATCTAGCCAGGTTATCAGATGTGGTCTGATTGTGCACGTACAACTGTTGCTAGTGAGGGTATTGTATGGGAAAGTAAGATATTAAGTTAAGTTTGCTTTTCTGTTTCAGATGGAGCAAAACTGGCTTCCAGATAGGATCTGACAACAAATAGCAAACGTATAGCCAGCATACGTTTAGTTAAAAAGTTTCAAAGTGAATGACTTGAGAATGGACTGTTACCAAAAGTTAATGGGAGATAGTGGACAATATTTCCAAGGTGACTTAGAAAACTAAGTTGATATGCATTTCAAAAAGCAAAATAGTATTCTTGTGGGGAAGTAGTAAATGTGATGCCAGCGTCACAGGTTGTTGCATGTTAGCATGTGTATAGTATGTAAGGAATCAGTAGGCATGCTTGGCTGTGCTAGACCGTGATTGCAAACTACAGCAACATTTAAGTATCTTTGAAGCATTTTTGTTGTTGTTGTTGTTGCCTTAAACTTTCTGAACAATAGTGTGGATCTCAAGGCATACTAAAATGGGAAAGTGACTACTCCGTAACATTCTGAAAGATCCTCTTAAAATAACGCTTTTATATTTGTAATGCAATGTTAGGAAAAGAAAGAAAAGGATTGAGTAAATACCATGGACTATTCATTTAGGATCAGAGCTTCAACTATGAAAGAGGAAGGATGAGGCACTTCTAAATAGCTAATGTGCGCTTGTCATAAATACCAAAAATTAGAATATACAGGTTGCGTATGGGTACACTAGTCTGCATGGGTTGATGTTTGACCTGCATCAATTGCACTTCTCCCTGTTCTGTCAATATTATTTGAAAACCTGGGTTAGTGATGATTTTTTAACCTATGAATCTGAGTGCTTTATACACCTGACAATGACATGCATGTACCTCAGCATCCCTGAAAAGTTGCAGTTAACTTAAAATGGTTGCCGTTGCCCTTAGGATCAAATGCAGATAACTAAAAGGTGCTAAAAAAGGATTTCTTGAGTGTGGGGGAAAGCACCACAATTTTACTGCTTGTGTACACACCTGTACAGACTTGATACAACTTTAAAATTTGCCTATAATAAGCCCCAGGTGTAAGACCTTAGTATGAATTGAACTAATTAACAAGCTGAAAGATTTAGATTGTTCTAGCAATTAAAGACTTTCACATAGATTTATGCTCCATTCAACTTGCAGAGCTTGATGCTGTAGTTCTTCAGCAGGTATAATTTTCTCCAGTGGAAGTTTTGCATGAGTAGGGGCTGTTTCTTGAGCCTTTTTATGTACTAATAATGAAAACATTCACATTGTTAGCTTGTTGTGCTCTTAAACAAACGGGTGAATCAAGTTCATGGAGCTTAGGAAGACAAATAACACTTCCAAGGTTGCCAGCAATTCTGCATAAACAGCTGGTGATTTAGTTGATCAATGGCAAGGAAAAAAATGTATATCTGTACTTGACTCCCAGAAAAGGAACAAGATACACTGTCACATCCACTATTTAAATTAAAGACTGTGTGACAGTTGATTTTTCTATTTCAATTGCATCTTAAACTGCATCACATGTTATGAACTACACAGAAATTAGCAAATATATTAGATTAACATGGTACTGAACATGAAGGCTAACATTGGTTTATTTTGACGCAGTGGTGATGACAAATAAGTACTTTCCTTGGAACACTTAAGTAAAGTCACTTTGAATATACAGATTGAGAACTCCATCTCACTCTGTTTTGTAGGCAAAATACCTCAGAACTGAAATGACAATGTCTTGCTAATTTCTGCCTGTTTTTGTAGGCTAAGTTGATGTTTTACTTTTTTTTTTTTTTACTTAGCAATCCATTTTCCTTGCATCTTCGTTATATATGTGTGCTCAGCTTTGTGTTTTTTCTTGTTCTCTTTCTGGAAGCTATTTTAGTCTGCTCACTTTGAGTGGCTGATTTAAGGAAATTGAGAGATTAGGATAGTGGACAATGGAGATGAATTGAAGTAGTTCATCTTTGTCAGAAAAATCCTGTCTCTCACAGCTGTCTCTCTTGCAAGAAAGAGGAGAAACTGGGCAGAAAACTAAACTTCAGAGGCATAGAATAATTAGGAAGAAGCAAAGCGAGATAGTGTCTTGAACAAAGCTGGAAAAAAATGGGTACCCTTTGGACTGAAGTAGGTGCACGGAAGCATCTAATTCCATATGGATCTGTAGCAGACTACCAATTTACTCTGAATCCATTAACAAAGATAGCAGATCTTGAACAAGAGAAAATTCTTAGGGGTATGTTTTCCAAAGAGTAGATATTCAAATTCTTTTTCAATTGATAAGGATGAGAGGGGGATATCCTTTCCTAAGAGAAATTTAAAAAAAAAAAGAGGAAAAATGTGCAAAGAAGAGAAAAATCTCTATTGTAGCTCAAATGTTTCTTTTTGCTAAGCTGGAATAAAAGAAAGATTTAAGCTCAACTTTGGAGTTATTAAAAATATAAGTAGTTAAATACAAGTAAACTGCCTTGGGGGGAAAATGGTGCTATTAATATTTGAAAGGAAGAAAGAGAATACCAAGTATGATAAAGAGATTGACATCAGCGTTAGTAGCTACTAGGTAATGTATTTCAAAGAAGTATTGAGCTGGCTAGGATCAAAGTCACTTGTACATGCAGTTTCCAGCTAAAAAGCTATGGGAGGATATGGGTCTGATATAGTCTGAAAGTCTCAGAAGCTATTCGTTATCTGAAAACAGCAGAATAGCCAGCATTGATCACACTTCAGCAGAAGTGGAGGGAATCAAGGTCATAACAAGGTATGTTCACTTGATCTGCTGAAAACCTGAGACTGGAAGAAATTATTGGTAACATAAAAGCAAAGAGTCTCTTGATAACTTGCTCCAGAAAGTCAGAAGGCCTGCAAGCTTCTAAGGATAGGAAAACTTTAATCACCTTAATCACTTTGAGATTTTCAGAGGAAATTAGGTGAGGTGCTCTTCTGGCCCTGTGCAAATGTGGTGCCTCCCGGCTTGCTTCTCCTCAGAATACACTCTGATGCAGACTTCAGTCACTCTGTGCTGAGGTTTTTATTCTGTGTTGAAGCAGCCTCCAACTGGTCTCTGAGTCTTGCAGAAGTACAAAATTTTGGAGGGATGGGGAGAAGGAGGAAGGATGCAGGGGGAGATGATTCAGGCACATATGTAGAGTGGATAGTAACAGTGACTCCCCTGGTCTGTCTGATGACCACTCTGGGAGAGGAAAGCAAGCAAACGACGGAAGTCAGGTGCTGGAGTAGGCTTGTTGTCCAGCTTGTGTTTAGCATTACAGTTGCAGATGTGAGCACACAGACTTCCTATGACCCGATTCAGGGACAGACATTCAGCTGAATTTAGTGCCTGAAGAGAGATTTTTTCCATTTCCTGGATGAAGGCGATGCACTGTGGGGCATGTTCAGCTGTGCCAGACACTGCTCCCAGATTGTCACTGTAATCAGCTTAATTCAGGGGAAGGGTCCCCACCTGCTCAGGTGGTGCACTTGCCCAAGGTAGCTATAACTATGAAATTTAAAGAAAAAATTAAAAGCAATTGATAATGTTTCTTCAATGCAGCTGATCAATTTGGCCAAATTGTGAACATTAGAGACTTGAAATTTCTTTATTTTCTAGAAAAATGCTGAACACCCCATAATTTCTATAATACGATGTGCATTGTAAGGCCCTTTGTTTCAGAGGTTACTTATAACACATTGCTCAGTGAGTAGTGTCTTAGCTACAAAGCCTCAACCAGAACATTTTCTTTTGCTACTGTTGCACTGTTTTACTATGCAAGACTGGCAAGTCTGCAACATATGGCATGGCTATATTGTCCTATAAAGAAGGAAATAACTGTGTATGACTTTTATTTAGACGGTGAAAGCTGAAAAAAAAGAGTCCCAAGAGTTACTCTTCTAAAACTAAAAGCCAAGGTGTTTGATGTGATGTCAAGGGCTGTTGAAATATGTAATTCATTCCATCTGCTGCCTTTGGTGCATGAGAACAACGCATTGGTGCCAGCTGCGTGTGTCTAAAACTGAGAGAGGAAAAACCTTGGCAATCATTATGTTTACTCTGCTACTTGTAGAGTGCCAGTGAGCCACAATTTCTATTTTATTTTTAACCCATGTGTCCTGGTTTGCCTGGCAGGCCAAGCTTAGAGGAATGTATGCTACATGCACTTGAGCTTAGGAGGCTTTCCCTATATTGCCAATACTGGAGTTCTGAAAATTCATACCCATTCACCAACTTTCTGTTGCCATCTGTCTAGGAATTAGTTAGCTCTGGCTCTCTTATTCTAGGCTCAGTATTGCAGAATTTTTATTCCTTTCGTCACTCCTTGGTTGGTCCAACCAAGCTCAGCTATCAGCTATTTAGAAGCTGTAGTTAACAGAGTTTAGTGACCTAAACATATATTTATGAAATAATTGGGTTTTTTAACAATAAAAATTTTCTAATGCTGCATTCCTAAATAAAATATAAGGTTTGCAAGCATAGCTGTCTAATCAACAAGCTCTAGAAGATCAATTTTTTTAAATCTCAGTGTTTCTAATGAAGGATTACTAGTTGCTTTCTTTGTCTTTCTTGTCCTTTAGAAACTGTCCCCTCCTCTCCCCTCCTCTCTTCTTCAAGAATTTCTAAAACACCCTATTAAATCTCTGGTATTTGTACCATATGTGGAGGGCAAATTCAATATATGAAATAGTTATTATCATTAAATCATTCTCCAGCCTTTAGGGCAGCTTTCCCTGGGTTGCTTTAGCGCTTTGCCATGTGTTATAGTGGTCCAAGAACAGGCAAATATAAGTGGAACTTACAATTTTCCTTGAATATTTTCTTTGTATAAGTAGTAGCACTTGCCTGAGCATTTTTAGATGTGAAACTTTTAATTACTGTTTAATAGAAGGATGAAAAAAATTAATATCAATAAAATCTTCCTTTTTTCATTTATCAACCAATTATTAAGGAAATAGAAAATTAATCCCATAATAAATTATATTCAGCCCTCTCCCTCTTTCCTGTTACTTATGGAACAGTGGTGCCTGGAAGCTGTGCTGTCTATAACCTGTAGCCAAATGGAATTGTACATACAGTGAAAGACCACATGGTGAGAGATCATAAAAGAATTGTGAAAGACATAACCGGATTAAAAAAAAAAAACAAAACCAAAAACCGCCCAAATGCTTATGGGCAACAAGATGTTTTAGTGTAATAGAGAACACAGTAATACAGCTGCTGGGTCTAAAAACCTTATTTTCTTAATATTTTTTTGAGTGGATGAAGTTGCTCATTCAGCTGTGTATACACAAATCTGTGGTTGCGCTCTACAGAGGAGAAATAAGAATTAAGATCCTAAATAACTTTTGTGGATTTGTGTCTGTACCCAAATATAAGCACGCAAGTAGTCTCAAATCAGTGTGCTGTTTACAGGATTCAAGCTTGCTGCATCCTTAAACAACATCAAGACTTGAAGCAAATCCACCATGTTACGTGAATCCAAATTGGGGAAGGAGAGTTTAATAACACTTCATGGGTTATCGGGTGTTTTTAACCTGAAGCCTTCAAAGCTGTTCTGGATTTTGCTGTTGAGGGCATGGCCTCTAATTTCATCTGCTTCATGCATCCAGTGTTGTTCAGTAGTGACTGACAAATATATTTCTGCACTATGTTTTGCTAATATAATGATAATAAAGCCAAAAGCACATGTGTGTAAAATCTTAATCTTTCCACTGTATCTTTTGCATGCTATAAACAGAGCTTATGCAGATCCCTGCAACTGTAAACTCTTTGAGATGGTACTTGTATAATAAGTGTAACAGGTTTCTGCTCCATAAGTGGATTCTTACATGGAACAAACAAATACTACTGCACATCTAACACTGTACAGCTGATACGTAGTCGTCTCTGCCACTATGACACCGTACCAGAGTCTATTTGGAGAGAAGTGAAGATGAATTTATCTAATGGCAAGTATGTGGGAAATTGAATCACAGCAGGTGAACTTTACTTACTTAAGTTGGAACTTAACCAGAAAATAAAAGTTAACATTCTCCCTTTTGCAAATGTGCTACAGGGTCTTTAATAACCGTGAGTAATCAGCACATCTGCTGAATCTCAATCCTCTTGCAGTGATTCAAAGGCACATTTTTCAAATATTTTTTTCAATTAGAAGTTCTATAATACATTTAAACATGACAGTTAAAAGTTCATTACTCTTCAGTCAAAGAGTTCGGTTTTGTGTGTCAGAATATGCTATTGTCAAGAAGAGTATTCTTTATTTGTATGTTTTTGTTTTTCAGCGATACCTCATGTAGCTTGAGTACTAGTTTACTAGCAGCAAGGTGAAACTACTGTTTATTAAATCCTGTAGATGATTTAGGTAGAAGGTAGCAGACTTGATTGTGCATAGCACAGGAGGTGAGTAGTTGTTAGTCTTGCAAGCAAGACACTTGGAACAGGAAATGCCAATTTTAGGACTGCCATAACTGCCTTGGGATAACATTTTATTATTATTATTATTTAGGGTGACTCTTGATTAAATTCACTGAATTCTTGAGATTTCTATGTCCTCCTGGGTTTTTAATATACTTCAGCATACCCATACTTTGCGTATACTGTTTTACTGGAGATTAAACAAACCAGACACTGTTGCTGTTGCACAGTACTGATGCATTGATGAGAATTTTATTTATTCAAGTATTGAACATATTTACGTTAATGAAACTATTCAAGTTTGAAAAGAATAAGGAAATTAAAGTTATAGGTAAGTGCTTTGAAGACATTACTCCAATTCACTTAGCAGTTTGAACCCATTTATTTGGGAAAGAACACCTTGACTGTTCACCTAGATTAATCTATGTATTACTCTTTGATATACATTTATTTTTATTAGTATAACTTGTATATTGTTGACATTATGTGAAATTAATTTCGTACTGTAATAAAGGACTGGCAAAGTTATAGGTAAGTGCTTTGAAGACATTACTCCAATTCACTTAGCAGTTTGAACCCATTTATTTGGGAAAGAACACCTTGACTGTTCACCTAGATTAATCTATGTATTACTCTTTGATATACATTTATTTTTATTAGTATAACTTGTATATTGTTGACATTATGTGAAATTAATTTCGTACTGTAATAAAGGACTGGCTAGAGTAAAAAAAAAAAAAAAAAAAAAAAAACACAAAA
>NW_008795122.1:1491104-1516045 GCF_000699145.1 Aptenodytes forsteri | reverse complement strand
AAAAAACCCAAAACAAAAAACAACTCTTTGCCTCTTTAGCTTTGGGCTTTATACACTTAAGACAATCTAACACAAAGTATCTTCCAATAAAAGATTGTTTGTGGAATTCTGAAGAAAAAGTTTTATCTGTTATTTCCTAGAAGTAGTTAGGTTTGCTTGGGTATCTTGCTGCAACATGATAATTCCTCCCAAAAAATAAGAATCCATTTTCAGAACGGGAGAAGCAAGTCTTGTAGTGAAAAGACTACCTTTGGAAAGAGGCACACTTTCTGGATTGGTTAATTGGTGTCAAACTGGTTAGAAGTTGTAATATTTTTAAAGCATGGGGAAAGGATACTCAATATTTTTAGCTAACCCCCAACCTACAGAAAAAATCAAGAATGCTACTACTTGACTTAATATTTCCTTAAAAGCATTGAATGAATATCTAGAACTTCCTGCATGGACAGTGCATGATTTACCTGTGAAGATTGCTGTTGCTCTAAAAAAAAAAACCAAACAAAACAGCAAACCAACCAGCCCACAGCACCTCTTTTAATTGTTAAGGGAGCACAGGAGTCAAAAAATCTGTCTTTGGGAGGAAATCTCATAATTCAGGTTTGTCCCTAATGGTGTGTACAGTATGGAGATACTGAAACTGGCTTTAAAGAAGCTTTTATTGGCTACTTGCCTTCTCCGAGAGGGGATGAGATACCTTTGGACCAGAACTTCTCTGTGTGTAAGTGACTTCCTGGAGGATTCCTAAGGGCTGCCAAGAGTGTGTGGTGGTGGTGTGTGGCAGGAAAGTTAAGGGGGAGGATCAGTTATTCTCTGATTTCACGGGCAAAAATAGTAGATATCCCTAAATGCTTTTACTGTTAACTATTTGAATGAGTTTTGTGCCACAAGTTTGTATCTGTGAGCAGGTGACATAATGTGAATCATCAGAAAACTGTCCTATCCATTTAATGATCATAAGAGGTTATACTCTTGAAGCTAAATGTAAGCAAATAGTACAAATAACATCTACTTTAAAATTGTTTTGGTTTTTTTGGGGTTGTTCCCCCTACCATGGGAATATATACATTCTTTTAAAGTAATACGTCAAATTACCAGCTGCAGATTTTTCTATTCGCTGTTTGGTGCAATGCTTAGCAAATTATTTTGGGATCTTAGAAATAATCTACACAAAATGTCAACCTCTTCCAATATTTATCTAGCCTTACTCTTACTAGAACTATTTTTTTGTGAAATAATAGACTACAAATATAAATCTCAGATGTACTCTCTGAATCTATAAATTGCTCATTGTGAAGAAAATACTTTTTTTCTATAAAAGTGATGGATTGGTGGAACATAATGGCTTGCTGCTGCTGTTATAGTTAAATTTTCTTTGAAATTATTGAATTTCTTAGTGTTTAAAGTAGGTACAGCCTCCATAAGGCTAGACAGACAAGAAAAGTGCACATCTACAACTGAAATAGGGCAGCTATAAAGAATTCTGATGCTACATAGCTCTCATATTTACTTTTATTCTTTTTACTCTGAAATGGAGTGGAAAATGCTGAATGCTCTCTCTTTGTAGAGTATTACACATAGACATGACTTACATATACTTGAGCATTAACACTCTGCAGTTAACTGTTCACATAGACAAATAAAAAATAACTGAAGTGCAGATGCTATTTTGTTTTCCTCCTACAATGAAGACTTAAAAATAAGATTGAATATAATTATAATCTGCAATGACACATGTGATGGAACACGTTTTGAACAAGACACTGAAAAGACTGATTGAATTTACAAGAGTGACAACTGTAACAATTGTAAATTGCAGAGACAGTGCCTTCATCCTTTTCACAGGTAACTTAGCTCAGCTAAACTGTCCCTGGCTCTTCCAAAGGAATTATTTGTTAATGGCCAGAGGGATTTCACTGCTAGGCAAATAAGCAGGAAGCAACATTCCATGACAGCTCCCAAGATATCTGATTTCATACCCAACATGCATGTTGGTAAAAGCTGAAGTTATCACCACACCTCTTGAACAGTGAGAGGAAGGAATTTGGGTTATTCATATATCATGTGATGGTTAAAATAATTTTCATCAAAATCTGTGATTCCCACTCTGCCTTGTACTGATGCTTTCCAGAATCATTTGTAGAGAACTCTACACCTACTGCAGCTTCATCACTTTCTGTTAATGTCATTATTCTTATCAAAAAATACTAGTGAAACTCATGTTGTCTTGATGTCTCTTCTAGGGGAAAGTCTGATTTGAAGAGGTCATAATGGATACTGAACCGATCATTACCTTTTTGAAGTGTCTTAAGGTGGTGACAATTAGTGTATGCTCTTGGAGCACTCTTATACCATTATGGATTTTTGCCTCAAATGGTGAGAAGTGTTATATTGATGAGTGTTACATGTCAAAGAGCGAAACAAGAGGTGTGTGTAATGAAGAGGGAAGGCGACTCTCAAGCTTAAGCCTTCTATGGATGTGAAACTTTGTTGCAGAACCTGAAAGATGTGATTCATTTTGGGTAAGGGTTTCATAGACTGATGGAGTACGTACCATAAGGGAGGTCTCCATATTGTAGTCTGACTTTAAAGCAACCTTTTCACTAGTAGAGGTGAAAGTTTCGTTTGTATGAGCCACACAATACAGTGCAGGAATGCACCACCTCGCAGTATTCTGAGATCTGTTACTGTATATAGCCTGGAGGTTGAACTGTTAAAATGAACTTCAGATTTCAGGCATGTTTCATCCCAAAATGCAAGATCTAGTTATCTCTAAACAGAGGGTTAAGGCTTCAGTCAGAACTCCCAGTTCACTCAGGAAGGACTCAAATACCTGTGAAACAAATTCTAAAACCTCCAAGAACATAATTTAGTTATCTCAGAAATTTGGTTTTTGCTAGTGTTGACAGTAAACACTACAGTTCTTTCCAATAACCTTATTTTTTGGTCATGTAATTTATTATCTCCTTTGTATACAAAAGGAACCGCTCAGTATAGTAGGTCTGTATAAAGGTAGGGGAGGAGCACAGAAAAATAACTCTTGCATCTCTTCAGCTTACAGCAGTAAATTTGGGGAATCAAAGTAGTTAATTGCTTCAAGGACTACTGAAGTGTAATAAAAAGGATTTAGCTTTTTCCTCTCTGATTCTTGTAAGACTGCAAATCTATGGTGATAGTGTGGATTTAACATACAGTGACATACTACTTTGACATATTTTTTTTTTTCTCAGGATAGCTTGTGTAGTTTATGTAGTACCACCTGCAAAGTATTCTTAAGATTACTTAAGATTCTGTGAATACTGTTCCAATATGTGAATACTGATTCCGATATGTATGTAAGAAACTTACTGATTTTTTTTTTTTTAACCAGATTGGAGTGAGCTGATTTTCTGACCAGAATATTTCCTTTGAGATCTAATTGATTAAGAATGAGAATCCAAAAGGCTTAAAGCACTACTATCATTCTGATGTTTAAAACAAGCAAGCTGGATGCGCAGGGCAGCTGTAGTCTACTCAGTTGGCACTAGGATTAAATGAATTAATAGAGAAGGCAATATGGATTAATGATGTCTGTGGATTTATCGAAAATGCCTTCTGAAATCAGCTGGTTTTATTCTCTGGCACTTTAATTGGGGCAAATATTTCTAATTGAAGGTATGTGATATATTTTCATCTCATGCTGCATAACATTCTGGGGAGGAAAAACATTTACTCCTCTACAGTATCACTTAAGTACACCTGAGAAGAGATGAATAGTTGTTAGAGTTCAAAACAACTATTGAAAGGAATTTTATTTGAAGAAGGAATAATTACAGGGAATTTTGGTGAAGACTGGTACTATGTCCAGTGTCATTCAACGTATCTAGCAATGACCTGAAAATAAAGCAAAGGTTGAAGGAGATACAGGGTTAACAAAGGTGAGTGAATGAATAGTGGGGCTTAAATAATTCTGAAGGGCCAGCCAGGTTGTGCAGTTTAGATTGCTCTGAGAAAATAGAGCCAGTTCAAACAATTCATGTTGGTAAAACCCAGCATGGAGTTATGGATGTAGAACCCCGCAGCACAGAACAAAGATAGTCCCTTATGAATAGGAGAAGGCTCTGGGCTTCATAGCTAACCATCATCTTGATTTGAATATCACTCAAAGTTTGCTATTATCCTTGAATATACAGTCAATTATGAGTACAAATATAGAGGTAACTACCTTTGTGACACTGATGAAATCGATAATGAAGCTAATGGGAGTTTTAGTGTCTGTACTTCAAAATGAACGGTAGACTTGAGCAAGGTGGAGAAAGCAGCTTCCTTCTGGAAGTTCTGAATAGAGAAGGTATTCCTATAGAAGATATATCCTATAAAGATATAACAGATTTAAGCTATTACTGATCTTATTTATGTAATAAATTATATACACCACTGTAATTATATTTAATATATGAAAAATCACAAGTTATTTTTCCAGTGTATCCTGACAAGGAAAGCATTCAGTATTGAAGAATTTTGAAAGAGGAGCATTTGCCAATGGACAGTGGCAGGAAAGAAACTGAAGCAAATCAGTGTTTGGACTTTTTCCATATGTGAGAGTGTAATCTTTGGAACATATTGTCAAAAGTAATTGGTTGCTTTTCTGTTTTATGGTGTCTTCACAAGAAGTATTGGCACCTTGAGGAGGATAATCTTGATAAATGTAACTTACTGGATCTCATGAGGGAGAGGTAGCCAGGTAAAAGCACAGTGGTTTGTAATACACAGGAAGTCAGATTACATAATCTAATCAAATCATCTCACCTCAGAAGCCCTAAATTTGTGCAGCTCTGAGGTCAAACCTTTTAGCTCAGAAAAAAATAGAACATAATATACAAACATCTTTTTATAAATCTCTGCCACATCTTTTCTGATGTATTTCTCTTTTCATTAATATTTAAATGTTTGAAGTAGCACCACATTGTTGGCATTTGTGTTTTGGTGGAGTGGTGGTGGCAGATTTGTAAGACACATGGAAATGAAGGAGCATTTGGTAAGTCTGTTCTACACATTCTCCTACATGGAAGCTCCTTGACCATTTTGCCCATGAAAAAGCATTCTTAAGGGCTTAGGAGAATCAAAAAGCATACCTCTGATTGTTGTGCTGAGCATTGCCTTGTATTTAAAAGGTTGGTTGGTCTCCTTTCACATTACAAGTTTGCCCTTTAGATCCTTTTGCAATTAGACTTTATTACTACACTTAGTGGTGTATCTTTATCTTTTACATATGTTCTCATAATATTAAATTAGTAATTCTAGGCAAAGTCAGGTGTATGTGCCTTTGGAGTGTTGAAAAAATTAAGTAGGCAGAATGAACAATGAAACTATCTGTGTTAGCATCATGCTCGTTTGGCTCTGTACTTTAATAATTTCTGTTGAAGTGGAATATTCTGGAGCAGTTTCAGGGCAACTTGTGCATGAATATCTATTTCCTTCAGCATATTGTCTTGCCATAGTTTAGTACCTGGCTTTGTATTCCTTTCAGATTTTATTGTAAAATCATAGTTCTTCCCTCCCCCTCTGCAGTCTTTCACAAATAATTGAAGCAAATGTGATAGGGTTTTGGCGGACCATCTGTTATGTGTGGTATCACATCCCCAACAAAGACAGAGTGGTCTCATGATAAACAAGTAGACAGATTAAGGACTTTATGTTCCTAAACCTTGGAAAAAACAGCTTTTTCCTTTCTTTCCATTCCAACCATGTTGGCTGGATAACATAATCGCTTTTAGCATTTCAGTATTGGTGACAATTATGTCAGAAGTTCTGAGTAAATAAAATAGGTGATGATCAAAAAACCTCAACCTCATGATATTAGATACTCATAGTTCAAGTCTTAGTGGTTTAGTGACTTTTCCAGGCAAAGTGAATGGTGTTTGAAGTGAAGCAGGGGAGTTTTCACAATAAACAACTCTCTTCTGCAACCAGCTTTACATTTTTAGAAACTTTACCTACTTTTGCTTATAACTGATATACTTTCCAATTACTATCAGAGAAAAGACTTTATCAATGCAAATGATACTCCAGGGGATTTTGTATTTCAGTCTTTCATTATTGAATGTTAAATAAGGCATTAGCCCAACAATGTAAATGAACACTATTAAATCTATACTTAGTGGTAAGACAAAAAAAAAATGTTTGCATTTGTCAAAAAGAAAAGTTCATGTACTTTGAAATTGCTGTGGCAGGCTTCCAAGTTTATCTTGAAAAGTTGAGTTTACATCATTAACCTCATCTTTCTTTTCAGAATCATTACATTACATACAGGGCAGTTGACCCTAAGCCTGATGGGATGATTGATCACGGTAAGGAAATCTTATGTGGCATTTCCACACAACTTGTAGCCATGCCGGCAATACAGCTTTAATCCACCTGTTCCCCTACTTAAACTGGGAAGCAGGCACACAGCCGATTGTGCAGCTGAACTATGGGCTGCTTTATCTTACTACAGAGGTAGAAGATAGGTTTGAAATTTAAAGTCATCTTTGTATTCTTCATCCTGAGTTTTTGTTTGTGCTTAAAGAAGAACTTCATTTTACAATCTGTAAAGAAACATGACATTCTCCATAAGTCACTACCAGAGCCCAAGGGGGATGAACGGGAAAATCCTCACAGGTTTTCACTCCAAAGCTTCCAGCTCCCAGTTCTGATTACTCTGCTTCTTCTGAAACACATTTCATGTATCAAGGAAAGGGAAATGGATACCTGGAACTGGAGAAAGTTACTGAATGGGTTCTGTGCTATATAAAACATGTTTTGATATTATGGCATAAAACACAAATTTGTCAGCCAGCCACAGATGAGTAAAGCTTAAAAACTTTCATTAGTTAATTAAAGATAAAGATCTCTTGATATTTACGATATCCTCCGTAAAAAGGATAGGTCATACTTAGGGATGTTACTGTAATTTAGGTATTGGCAGAGAAAGCTTTCAAGTGTGACCTGCCAAGCATATTATCTGCTTCCATTTTATATTCATGTTTGTGCCAATGCAACACTTATTTCCCTCCTTGTAAAATGAGTTATATTCCTGAGGTCTGCTCTACTTGTATTATTCTTAGTACACACTGTTTTCTGTTTACTTGCCGTGAATATTTCTCGAAGGTATTTGGAACACACTCATCATTGAGGCATATGTGTGATTTCATACTTGGAGTACGTGTGAAAATCAGTCTCTTCTATCTCATTTCTTCAATAGAAGTGCAACCCTGCCATGCATTCTCTTTGGTAATAACATCAGTTGTAGATGAGCTATCCTGTTGGTTTGAGTAAGTTTCTAAACACAATATGAGCCCTCGTTTTGCAGCTCTAGGTTCTCTTAGCTTTTTTTATAGCCCTTGGTACTTGGTCACTTTATAGCTTTTGGTAATGTCTCAGTTGCAGTTCTGTCACTTGAATCTCCATCCAGCCACCCAAAGTAGAATGACTCATTTTAACTCCTTCTGACAAACTGCAAATGTAGAACAGAGATTTTATAGGGTTGAAGCTTCTCTTGGCTCCTCTAAAATCTTCATAGAGCCTTTTATTGGCTCTGCTGAATACTGCTGTTCTGCTGTAGTTTAATACATTGGCCTGGGACATGAATGGTCCCAGGTTAGGGAGAGTTTGTCACTGAAGCAACATCTTTTTTACTGATACTTGGCATTGCTAAGTAACATACAAGTTAGAGTCTAAATCATTTAACCACAATGGAAAATGGGTGCCATAAGACTTGCTGCATTTCTTTCAAATCCATTTGTAGAACTGATGTGTGTCACCTTAAACACATTTTCCTTTATTTTTTTTCCTTAAAAAAAATGTTGTATCTAAGCTGTGCGCTAGACTTGGCAATCTAATATGCTTCTCTTGTTTCTTCAGGGAATAGGTCAAACCAACACCTGCAGGAAAGTCTCTTTAGATTTGTCAGAAAGTATTCAGCAATCAGCTTCTTTTCCAGTTGATTTCTTGTATTGATTGTATTATTTCAGGATAACACCATGAATGTACCATTTTGTGCTCTTTTCAGGGTACTCACTTCTTAGAAGCTCCTTTTATTTCCTTCCAAGTCTAGTGAACTACAATATCTCTAAAACTTCTGAATACTTGCAAAATTATGCCCAGAGATATACTAAGAGGACAGAAGAATTTCTCTTTGGTGTTATTCAATAATAATTCAAAGGACTCTGAAGGAAAGACTTTGATAGTACCAAACAGAGAATCATGTACTTACTGACATAAAATTTATAAATTGGCTTTAGATTTTTACTTGTATATCTCAATCTGTGAAAAGCCACATTTTTTTCTCTTTTAATTTTTGGTCTGACCAACTCTTATTTTGTAGCATCTGTGTTCATGACTAGTTTTTGCGGGAATTTATCTATAATGGAGACCTGGAGAATTCTTTTCTTATTTAGTCAAAGTTAATTAGGATATGACTAAAGTTGTTTGTTATTGTATGAAATGTGCCTATGGTAATCTCTAGGCACATGTACATAAATTAATATATAAAAATGACCTCTTTGTCAAATAAAGAGAACCTGCCAACCTTCTCTTTCCTTCTGCAGCCAGCCCCTCCGGTGAAAGCCTGAATAAATAGATAAGCCCTGCAGCATGCCCTGAAGGCTTGTAAACGTGGGCTCTGCCAGACTGTTGGGGTTAGGGAATTTGAGAGAACCTTGCCATTGGGCAATAAACATACGCATTTAGGGTTGTTGGTGAGAGCAGATCA
This sequence comes from Aptenodytes forsteri, assembly GCF_000699145.1. Classification (NCBI taxonomy): domain Eukaryota; kingdom Metazoa; phylum Chordata; class Aves; order Sphenisciformes; family Spheniscidae; genus Aptenodytes; species Aptenodytes forsteri. The sequence continues at coordinate 1,507,317 of NW_008795122.1, read as the reverse complement.
GCTGACCTCAACTTCAGGAATAGGACAGAGACTGATTTAATGTTTCAGGGATTTCTAACTCCAAGCAGTACCTTGAAAGTTGATGGTTTACACTGTTACAATGTGATGCTGCTATAGGATTTTTTTTTTTTTCTTTCCTGCTAAAGGCACGGCTGTCAGAGTACACAGTATTTTTCAAACTTTTTCTACCTGGAATAGCAATTTAATATTTTGGGAATAAGTCATCAGGCCCAAATATAGGAAGGTGATGACTACTTACTTTGCAAAATTTACATCTTTTTAAAATTCAAGCCTATATGTAGCACTTATGATTCAGTATTAGTATAAAAAGGAAACAAAGCAAAACCCTTATGGTTATTTTCCCAGGCAGGGTAGAGTATAGTGCTAAAGTAACAAAACGAAAAGGAGCTCTATGAGGCGCTTAGGGACATGGTTTAGTGGGCATGGTAGTGTTGGGTTGACAGTTGGACTTGATGATCTTAGAGGTCTCTTCCAACCTTAATGATTTTGTGATTCTATGATTCTAAGTTTGGGGTTTTTTTGGCTTGATTTCTTCTTGAGGAAAAAATAAAAAAATAGAGCTCGACTCTTGCAAATAATCATAATAGCAGAAAAATAACTTTCCCATGCTTACCATAAGCTATCTATATTCTAGATTTTCAGTTTTAATTAGATTTTTTTTTTATGTGGTTGGTTAGATATATAGCAGAAGGGAAGGAAGGAATGTGATACTGAAGACCCTTGCTCCACTGATTAAAAATTCAAGTAAAATTTTTATTTGAATAAGAAATAGTATGGCAATATTATGGAACTTATGCTGATTAAGAAAATGAAAATTTACTAATCACTCACTGGTATAAATGTGCTTTTAATGAACTGAGGGGACAGCACTAAAGTACAGAAGAATGCAAGAAAACTCAGTGAAAACCAATCCTTGATTATGGAGAACACGACCTGCTGGACATGCTTGTAATGAGGTAAACAGTCTCTTGTGCTTTTAAGGCTAATGGTAAGTCATCTGTTGGTTGCCAGGGAAAGCTTATCGGCTGAACGTAATTCCGTTAATTTATTCCAGTTATTCTAGAGGTTAATACAATTTAGTATCCTTCAAATATGTATACAAATACTTACTGCTATGCAATCTGGTGATGGAAAAAATATGAATAAATAGAATAATAGTGAGATCTTCATAAAGAAAATTTAAATCAAAAAGTGCTTTGTATTCACCTAGCCAAAGTGATAGGAGTCTTACCGATTTCACTTGTCTGGGAATAAGTTCTATGTGGAGTGGTTTTGTGCCTTTTTACCTATTTTTATGCATAGTGTCTTAAAGGAAATGGGACTTTATTTGATTATTCAGGGCCAAATATTTGGTACATAAGTATAAAAAATGGAGACCTTCAAAGACTTCTTGACATGCTCGTCACGGTGGAGTGTATAGTATTTGGATTAGATTTTTGAAACAAAATAGTAATTTTTTCCAGTTTATTACTACTGGGGAAAAAAAACAAACCTATTTAGTAAGCCAGGTTTCCCTTTTGCACACAGCAGATAGAATAGCACTTTTTGATTACCAGAATCTGACCACAGTAGGACAAGTACTGATGGGCTTTGAAAGAGCAGAGCTCCTACAAGGCATTCACAAAAGGCCTTTTCTTCCAAAGCCTTAAGATGAAAACAAGAGGTGACTATCAAGACGTAGAAAACGTATCTTGAAACTCAACCTCATTTTTGAGATTAGGGAATGAGTAAATCATTGGTAGTAGAAAGAGATAAGCCTTTAGTGCTTCAGAAGTGAGCAATACACTTTTCTTAATCGGTGTAAAATCTAATGTGAAGTGACATGTAGTGCTTACTTGGCACATAGAAATAGCAAAGTACTATCTGGGTATTTTTGAGCAAGTTGAAAGCTGGAAAGCAATTTACCCCATTTCCCAAGGAAGCAAATAGTTTGATTTTGAAGTGACTTCTGCATAGGTCAATATCTAACTATCATTCTGAAAAATAACAGGGTTCTGTTGCTTACTTTAAAACTTACAGTCTATTTCCAAAAATGATGCTAGAAGATTTGTAACAGGGGGTTGAATCCCATTATAAAACAAGGTAAAAAGCTGGACATAGCAGCAGTAAGGAAATTAATTCTTTTTTTTGTGTGTGAGCCTTGACATTTTGAAATACTTAGATGTGCTAATTAAAAAAAAAAAAAAAGCTATGAATTTGAAACTTTAACAAAGAGAAAAGGGTGACTCCAACTTATAAGCCATGGATGTTTCAAGACATCAATGAACCTAGTGTAGAAATCAAAATTGGACAAGGAGCAAGAAAAATGGCCCCAAAATGTGTTATAGCACCACTTAATACACTAAGCAGAAGAGGAAATAATATACCGTTATTTATGGGTGACATTAAATTATGCTGAATCCTTAGCATGTACGCCAACTGGAGATCTAGTTATTTATAGTGTGGAACATTTTCAATGGAAAACTCTATCTCAACCTGGTTTGGGGAAACTTTGAGTCAGTTCTTTCTCCGAATGGCTAAAATATATAGTTCTATAATGCTCTATTAAGCATCTGCTTCTAAAAATATATCTTAAAACAACAGCTAGTTCTGACTGTTATACATAAACAGATCTTTTCTATTGATTGGTGACACCTTAGTTTTATTTGGCATCCTGTATTTAGTATTGCTGTTCTTTCACATTAGAAAAGATCATGGTTCTCGTGTTTATACACCCCATCCTTACATTGACTTTAGCTTTTTTGTTTATGACACCTTAGTCAATGTCTTGGACATCTTTTAAAGACAAATTTAACCTGGCAAAACAAGATGATTAATTTAAATAGTTCTTTCCCAAATCTTGGCCTAATTCTTCTTCCAATGAAGTAACTTTCCTTTTTACTTATGAGAAGATTTTTGCAAAGAAATATTTTCACTATCTCAATACTGTTTTTTAATTCTTTTCCTTTCAGAAAGTCTTTTCTGCAGTTCTATTTTTAAATAAGCAAGAGATTATAGTGTAAAAAATTTTTAAAATCTCATGTTTTCCACAAAAATTTATTTTCCTTCAGTGCAGTAGAGCAGTGCAGAAGAATGTATTATCCTAGTGGTCAAAACTTGCATGGAAGTCCCTGAGCAATGTCAGAAAAAGATTTCTGTATTTACATACAGTTCTAACCACTAGATTTACTTTAAATGATTTGTGAACTTCCTTAATGGAAGTAACTCAGTTTAAAAAAAAAAAAAAAAAAAAAAGCTACTTCTCATTATTAATTCTATTTTAATCATTTTATTAAAAAGAATATACAATTAGAAAGCTACCAGCCTTATTCTTCAAGCACAATTAGCAGGACCAATCTAGACAATTAAAGAAAAAACATTGCAGAAAACACTATTATATGTTCATGGGCTTGACACCCTCCTTCTACATTTACAATAATGTACTTTCTAATCATATTGCACATAAACCAATCTTTAGAAATGTGTTTAAGTTGGAAGACAATTTCTATTAAAGCATCACTTTTTTTGTCATTTAAACATGGCACATTAAGCAGAAAAAACTTAAAAAAGAAAAAACACCTTTGGAATGTCATCCATGAGCCCATGTTTCATGTGTTCAACTGGGACACTTCTCACCCAAATGCTGAAAGCTGCTTGTCTAGGTGGAAAAAATCCCAGATTCCTGGGATAAGGCTTCCCTATGAAAGCTCTTCAAATATTTAAGTCTGCTAACTTTTATTCGGAGAAAGTCAGTAACATCAGGAATCTGTATGCATTTTCCATTTTCTCTGGAAAATAAAATACATACACGCCTTTTTGGAAACTCTGGAGGTTTTCTTGTATTATATGACTGTCTCTTGCTGCAAAGAGCCCTGGTTGGCTTCTGAGTGAATGAACTGTTATGAATACTTGCATGGGAATCAGCTATATTTCTACTGGATTCAAAAGGGGGCTCTGATTAAGCAATACAGAGATAGTCATGATGTGCAGATTATTTTAAGGGTTGGCCATATGACTTCTTTGTGGAAGTTGAATTTGGATATCCCAAATGAGAGAAATATGCTAGAAACACCAAAAAAGTCATGTCATGGGTTCTTGTGCCTCCTGTGTCCCCTACTTGGCTTCCTTGTGATCCATAATTAAATTTTGAGGGTTTTCTCTCCTACATATTGAGCTTTTTTTCAGTGCTTTTGGTTTTTATTGGAGCAAATGAAAATTATCTGAGGTGAATTCATTTTGTTGCTGTCTTTAAAGTGTCTCTTAGTCTCTGCTGAAAGTATCTGCAGTGTGTTTCAATGAAACACAAGATGTGTGTGTAAATATAATATATAGTTGTATTTATGATATTTTTTTACTCATAAATCAACAGAGTAGACTTAAAATGCTATTTATAGTTCCAAGGGAATTTTTCATATTAAATATTTCCATTTCAAAACATACAGATTTTTTTTAATGACCTTAGAAGCTTTGAACTGATTCCATACTGCATTTCTTACTTTCCAAGTGTAAAAGTTTTCTATTGTCCTCAAAAATGGATGGCAAGATCCAGTATCATGCTATGAAAAATGATAGTGGTACAGTGTTTCATATATTAATGTCTTTCATACTTACCTGTCAAATAGAGGAAGAATAATGCATGAATACATGTCTTCAGGTGCAGTTTCAGAATATAACCCTTTTCAGAACACATTCTGATTTGCTTTCATAAATAGCATTGAATATGGTGAGTATATACTGCTTCTCCAACACGCCAATATTTTGAAATATATTCAATATTTATTCTAATATTCTGAACTCAATATTCAGTATTCAGTAGTCCAAACCATAAAATGCTAGCATGGTTTTACCCTGTTGTCTATTTTGAAAGCTTACGTTGATTCTATTTTCTCATTATCCTACAGAGGATTGTTTTAAAATAAAACCTTTCCCTGGAAGTCTACTTTCTGTTTTTATAAGCTAAAAGAACACTTTCTGCTTCATACTGTGCCTCAAATATACAGGGTTCATTATACTTTAGTTACAATAGTTCAGCAGAATATTGACATGCCCAAAGGTGTTTGGTTTTTTGTGGAAGCTAGTTGTCATCTTCTGCAGATTGTTCCTTACTTTGGAGGAACTTGCTTCTGAGGAAATGTGGAGGCTGTGGGCTCGCATCACTGTTACTATCCCCCATGGATGATTTCTGTAAGTGTAGAATATAAATACCAGATGATGAGCAACTTTCTAGTGGAAAACCAGGTAATGTGCAGTCCTCCGGAGCTCAAATACCTAACCCTGGTGAGACACACCCAACACTTTAATAGTAGTAAATCAGACTAGGCAAAACACTTAATTCAGAGTAACACTTCATGTACAGAGTTGTTCTGCCTTAGAAGGATGAGCGAGCTTCTAACAAGTCTTTTCCATCAGCCTTTGAGTCTGTTGACTTGTAAGTTTGTGGAATGGAGCATTTTATTAAACACATTTTCTTCAATTATGTATCTCTTTCCCTGTGCTTTTGTATTGTACTGTGATTATGTTCATTCTGTCAATTGATCATTTTGCTGAATATTGCCTGATCCCAGATTGTGTGTCTAACAATGATAATGATGTATGTAAATGAAGTAGTAGATGCCATTCACTTTGTGCTTGCTGTTACTGAAGTACTGTACCAATTTCATCTCAGAAGGCTATACAGTAATGAATCAGATGGGCTTTTCCAAATTTTGTAGAATGTTTTACAAACAGAATTGAAAAGTGGCTCTGACAATCAAGGAGAAAACTCATTAATGCTATTTTACCCCCTACTCCTTCCCCCTCACCCCCCCAAAAAACCCAAACCAAACCACCCCAAGAACCCTCACCCCAGCTATGTGGGAAGGCATCTTTAAGGTTTTGGTGTTTCCAAATTTAAATAACATTAAATAGCCTGAGAGGCAAGAGGATAAACAAACAGTTCAAATGCACTGAGATAATATGTCCATGAGTAAGTAATTTAGTTTATAGTGTGGAAGAAAAAAGTGACTGAACAGTAATTAGTTTACTGTATCGTTTGTAATAATGTTATATGATTAACAGGGCATAAATGGAAGAAGATGAGTGAGGGATTTTGTATTAGTACTATGGATTGCCTCAGCCTTGATATAAACATGAGAGGATTATCTCTTTATTAACATGCCTGTTGGCAAAAGATGAAATATTCCTGCTGTTGCTCTGTATAACATCCAATTTTCCAAATAAGGAAATAAAATATTCTTTTTCCAAGGGTCAAAGTTAGCAAAGGAAGAACAGAAATCTACTTTCTTGGGCAATGACACTTGGGCCTATGACAAGGGAGGAATACTGCAGATGGGGTTTTTAGGTAGTGGCCAGGCTACTGCTCAGCCTAGGAGAAAGGTGGTGATATTTTCATATTTTAGGGAGAGTCAAGTGCTATGGTAAGTTGCACTAGGTAAGTAGATAGAAAAACTTGCTGAGAATTAGTCAATGCCCTTTCCACATAACACTTTTTAAAATGTGTACCTGTGTTCTAAATTTTTTGGAAGAGTTTTAAAATTGAAATTTAAAACTGAAAACTCAGACTTTGGAGCTTGTAATATTTGACTGTATTTCCTATTTTTCAGTAGCAAAGACAAGGAGAGTAAGAAAAATGCAGTTTGTGTAACTTGTTTATTGTTAAAATTTTCTATAGAAATTTGCTTACAGTCAGAAAGCTATTTTTTACTGTAAGCTTGTCAAATAAAAAAGTTAGTCTCCAACTAGAATGATATTACATTTTGCATCTCATAGAGCTGAATGTTACTGAATAGCAAGGAAACTGGTAACCTAAAACAGTGAAGTGGCTTTGTAAGCTCCTAGCTGAAGAGACAATAGAGACAAGAATCACAAAATCATTCAGGCTGGAAGGGACCTTGGAGGTTTCTAGCCCAACCTCCTGCTCAAAGTAGGTCAGCTATGAGGTCAGCTCAGGATCATCAGGGCTTTGTCCAGTTCGGTTTTGAAAGCCTCCAAGGATGGAGGTTGCACAGCCTTTCTGGGCTGCTTAACCTTCACAACCTGCTCCTCTGCTTAATTATTTTTGTAGTGACTTTTTTCCTCTTGTACCTAGTCAGAATAATTTGTTTCAATTTATGCCTGCTGTCTCTCACTTTCCTGTTGTGCGCCACAGTGAAGAACTTGGCTTTATCTTCTTGATAGTCCGCTAGTACTGGATAGTACTGGAAGGCTACTATTAGCTCCCTCCCAAAGCTGCCTTTTTTTCCAAGCCAGACAAGCCCAGTTGCCTCAGTATCTCCTTGAAGGACATGTGCTACAGTGTACTGACTATTTTTGTTGCCCTCCTGAACTTGCTTGAATTTATTGATATCATTCCTGTACTGGAGGGTCCAGAACTGGATGCAGTAAGTGCAGACAGTCTGACAAGAACAGAGTAAAGAAGAATAATTGCTTCCCTTGAACAACTGGCTATGCTTCTGTTGATACATCCCAGGATGCTGTCAGCCTTCACTGCTGCCAGGACACACTGTAGACGTATCATACTGTCCACTAGGCCCCTCAAATCCTTTTCTTTTCAGTAGAACTGTTCTCCACCCAGTCTGTCCCCAGCCTGTACTGTTGCTGGAGTTAGTCCCTCCCAAGGGAAGGACTTGGCATTTGTCCTTCTTGAATTTCATGAGATTGGTCCATTCTTCCAGCTTGTCTAGGTCCCCCTGAGTTTACTTGATTTCTGCATGGCCAAGATCAGCATTTGCGAAGATTCTCTGTCTCAACTTATTTGTATGTGGGTAAGTGAAAGGAGTAGTAATTGCATCTTACTGCCTCTGGTCACCCGGAAACCACCAAGAGTGGGTGAGGCAGTAAGAACTACCATTGGTCAATAGATGTTAAGAGCAGGTTTGTAGCACTTCTCTGCATCAAATACCTCCTAACTTCTTTCTGGTGGTGGGCTTTCATGGTAGAGTGGATGATAATAGCACTCGCTCCCTGATGATTTTCTATCTGCAGAAGATGGTGGCTTGTGAAGAACAGATGTTCTTTGCATTCACACCAGATGCATTCCTTCCCCAGAAGGGGGGTAGCTCTGTGGTTAGTCTCTGAATACTCGTATGAGATGTCCATGCTCCCCCTCACCTCTTCTCTTCCCAAAGAAGCAATAAGGAGAAAAGTGTTAACAGAGCTTCATACTGGTTGAAAAGTATAACAAATCTCCCAGATATGGTAAACATGCTGAATAACCCTGAATACTGAGGGGAAATTTCTCTTCAGGGAATGTCAATACCACATTTTGAGGACAGGAGGGAGTAATGGATATCTTGAGACTGTATAAATTAGTAGCCTTGCATAAGGTAAGATAACATGCTAGTTATTTATAGTTCTAACAATAATTCAATAGTTATGTCTCTCCTATGCATTTAAACTGTGAGATAAGTAAGAGTTCTTCTGTACCAGATGGTCTCAACTACTTGACATATCACGTTAGAGGAAAAAGTCAATCCATGTACTTGCTTTTAACCTCTGATACAGTAGGTGTTGTCCTTTGGAATGTACCACTAAACACCGCTTCTATAACGCCATTGTAACGGTAAGTCAGCTCCCTATGCAGGTTTTGTTTATTCTCCTCATTCTCTTTCATGATTTCTGAACTGGAAGTTACTTCTGTGAGATCTTTTTGGAGCTTTAACAGCAACTTGTAGATGATTACTGCCAGAGGTACTGCAGAGTTCAGTAAGTTTGGTTGTGTTTCTGAAATCTCCACTATTCTTACATGGGATAAGACTAGTGTGGTACACATGCAATATGTAGAACGCAGCTCACTTACTGAAACAATGAACTGTGCTATAGTGCATGTTGAAGAATATTTTTCATAATTCTTTTACAAAATATTTGTAAGGTGTTTAAAGCGTCAAGGATAGTTTTATCTATCTCCTGGATGAAAGTATTATGATGTTGCACAGAAAAGTGGTTAACCACTTAAAAATTCATATCAGTTTAATGCCTTTAACGTATAAGATGTGAACATTCATTCAGATTCTGATTTTTTTTTTTTTTTTTTCTGTTTCTGGTTTTTTTTTTTTTTTTTTTACTCTCCTACCCTATGTCACTAAAACTTATTTTTCTCCGATAGTCGTATTTTCCTTTAAAATTGAAGAACTGGGCTGCCAAAACAGCATCATTTTTTGTAGTGTTGAGAGTGACATCGTGTTTCTGTCTTCTCTCTTTATATGGAAAGAAGTCACTTTGCCGTTATGTGTAAAAGACTTTGAGCTTGGTCGTGTTTAGTACAGTTGATATTCTTGAGCTAACTGAGGATGGGGATGAAGAATGCCAATAACCACAGTTTAGAGAATACCTTACCTTCAGTTAACAGCTGAGATCCCCTAGTTACTTCTTACTAGAGTCATTATATGAAAACAAAATTTGCAGAGTCTTGAGACAGAAATGCAATTTTTCCATCTCCAAAAGTTAGAGGTAATTGAAGAGAACTAGAGTTGGTTAGATACTCAGGATGCTCAAATCCCCTGTAAAGATTAAGCTTTTCCCTTTAACTGATAGTCCAGATCCACAAAGGGAGGTACCCTTCAAGATGTGGGGTTGGGGTGTGCTGGTGGTGTTGGCACAATTACCCCAAATCCGCACTGTCAAATCTATTGCCCATCTTCAGTGTAAATCTGGCTTCTAGCTTAAGACACATTTTATTCTTGGTCTTTTATGAACTGTTTAAGTGTCTTCCACTCACATGACAGAATTTCACGCACTGTGACCCTAGACAACTCCCATATGTTTCAGGAGGAGCTGAGGCATCTGCTTCTTATGAAGGTGTTGTAGATTCCAGTAGGGAATGAGAGCCCCAACTGCAGTTCCGTAACAGTTTAGAGTGTAAGGAAGAGCATCTCATCTGGTTAGCATTTGAGATGAAACTTTGCACAGGCAGGTAATCTTAAATAGATTTTGCAGAGATACAAATGCTAACTCCTTTCTGGAGTAAAATGCATGAAGTGGGATGGCCAGAATCTGTTGGATTAGGTGGGGAAAAGTGTTAATACCTGCTGTGTGTGTACCAATGAAGGTGGGGATTTTTTTCCTTTGGCTACTCAGACGTTTATGCTCCATGTAATTGTATGTTGTTACCTTCATGAGGCATTGGTAAATGCTAGATAACCTTGAGGAAGGAGAAAAAGCAATACAAAAGTCAAAGTGGGCAGACCCTTTTCAGAGAGGGAAGGTGGTCTTTAGGGCGAAATGAAGTGGGTGTTAGGCTGAAGCAGGAAGTTGCTATGCTGTTTTAGGCTGGAGTCCCATTGTCAGGAAAGATGTAAACAATTACACTACTTTGGGGTGTATAGCTCCACTGTTTTGTGTGAATACACAGCATTAATGATGCAGCTCCATGCATAGCACAATGCATCACGTCCATCAGCTTTTGCTGCCAATCTACAGCACTCGCAGATTCTGAGGGGAAGTGCTCAGGCACCTCCACTGACTATTCTCCCTTGTTCATGGACGTGCTCTGAGTCTGCTCAGTTCCATCTGCTGTCTCTAGTGACAAAATGTGTTTGTTATTTATTATACCTATTGACTCAGTTTACCTGCAGTATGAGGCTATGACCAAACTTCAGGCTTTTTTCTTATGCATCTTTAATATCATTGTTTACTTGTGCAGCTCTTGCTTAGAGACAGCAAATCTATTAAAATCCAAAGGAAGTAATGAGAGAGCTTGTGTTTTAAGGTAAAGCCGAATGGCTATGCACAATTAGCTCTATGCAATAGTTGTCTTGTAAAACTCCTAGTAATGATGAGTCCAATTTGAAGGATTAATTTGCTACCAGATGTCTTCTGAGACAGAATCATGAGAAAATGTAGGTCTTTCTGTGCTTGTTTAATGTTTATTGAACCTACCTTCACCACCTCTCTATTGAGAAGGAAGCTGTTGTTTTTAACTGTAAGGTTTTTGCCATGTCAAATCCAAGTTGATGGGATATTGAGTTGCAACAGGAATACTCTTATAAGTTTCTGAGTAGAAATATTTTCATGACAGTTCAATGTTTGAGTGAACTGTTCCATGTTTCTGTTTCTTCTAGCTGAACCAACATGTTTAAATTCTGGCTGGTTATCTTTCCTGAATATGGCTACAGACAGGGTTCCTGGAAGTGTTTCCTCATTCATCAGGACTATGTCAAGGGCCACCACTTGCATATGTCAAGTAACTAATTCACATTTGTTATATTATATATAACATGACTCTTCTGGGTAACATCGCTTTGGGAATTTGGTGTTGATTTTTGATCTTTTATATTTTTTATTTCTTTGTGGCACTACATAATTGAGAGTAGAAACCAAAAAAATAAAAGCTTTACATAAATTCTCTGTTAAATGTCTGCTAAGGGTCTATCCAAGTAAAATTGTATGAAATTTTTAAAACAATTTTAATATTTCTTTCTAATGAAATAGTGTTGAAAAAATGTCTATAAAATCAAATACAAACAGCTTACCAATCCTGTGTGTCTACTGCAAGTTCTCCCTTGCTTTTCAAGTGATAAACCTCGTTATAGCTACAATTAAATTTTAGTGCAAACTGTTACAGGTGAAGGCTTATTGTCATTGCTAGTAATTTATGATACCAGACCGCTTCATGTTTGGTTTTTTTTTCCCTTATAGGTACAGTATGCCTCATCTACTGTTCCCATGATCACTTGTGATGGATCTGTACAGACATTTTAAATAACTTATTGTCTTGATTATAAGAACTGACCACTGAGTTTTTTCTTTGTTATACATCATAAGCTTTGAAATGAATTGCTAGTGTAGTTACAATTCTGGAGATGAGTATTTAGTAATCGTCAGCTTGTGATGATATAACATGAAAAGAGAATCTCTTATTTGATCGAGTAAGATTGCTAGATAGCTTTGGTTATGTATTTTAAAGATTTGTATTGCTAGTGGTATGCTTTCAGGATAAAGTGTTGTAACATAGTATATCAGGGACAAATGCATTTCTATTTTGTAAGCCTTCCAAATTCCATGGGTGAAATGATAATTGTCAAAATGCTAGTCAATGGAGAATAATACAGGAAACAGCTGTGTTTGTACTGCAGAAGTGAGAGGTATGTCTCTTCCTGTACACCTTAGAACCAAAAGTAAACGTGCTGTTCCTCCGCTCGTTCCTTTGCTTTTCTGTGCAAGTAAAGCCAGTCATGCTACCTAGGGGTTAGGAGCAGCAGGTTCTCCACTCCAGATGCTTAGGAAGCAGGGACTGCAGAGATACCTGCCCTGAAGCTCAGATACAGGTTAGACTGTCAGTAAGAATATTTTCGTATCTGGTCTTGATGGGTCCCATCTTGATCAAAGTGAAGCAAGAAAGGACAGCTAGCTGGCTCACTTATTAGGAAATGTCTGGGGACAAAAAAAGGCACTTGTGTGTGTTTCATACCTTACTTCAATGACATGCAAAAGCACATTTTGCTTCAGCTTTCAGCTGCTGCCGTGTTCCAAAGTAGAGCAGTCTTGAGGTTGTTTTAGTTTGATCTAAAATCAGAGTATTTCTTCCCACTGTCTCACAAATGTTGGCAAATATGAAACTGTAGCCTGAATTAAAATGCTTGTGTCTGTAGTGGACGATGGCAAAGGAACAGGGAAAGGAGATGGCTGTCCTCACACTACTCTTTCAACTTTAATATATGTCATAAAAGTGAAATGCATTGGGTTATTGTCTGTATAAATGCTATAACGAAATTAAAGGAAGATGTATTCTCCAAAGTATTTCTATCCTAACATTAAGAGATAAGGAAATATAATACTATGTGGGAAATAGTATAGAATAGGTGTTGTATGACTGTATAAGTGTAAACAGTCCTTTCTGTCTCTATCCTTTTCCTTGTCTATTTTGATATAGGTATTGGTAGCCCTTTAGGCTCCCAGCCAGTCAGTCCCCAGCCTGTACTGTTGTTTGGGTTTTACTACTTACTAGTAATAACCATAATATTTTTGTGGTGTTTCTTGTGCTGTTATCCTTATGGTGGTATCAGCACCACATCATCCGATTAACTTCCTATGTTCATAATGTCTCTCTCACTTGTATGTATTTGCTGTTTTGGTCCAGAAGATGCTAACCTGGAGCATTTGGCTTTTTGACGAGCAAAGAATTTTGGAAAGTGATCAGAATGGAGACATTTTCCCTTTCCTTTTCCCTGCCTCAAGTCCAATGTCGCAAAAAAAAAAAAGATACTTGTTTTGTGATAGTCTGCACTTTTGGTAACAAAGTTAGCACCTATGATTTGAAGCAAGTACTGGTTCATGGCATTGGATTGTGTGTAGTTCTTTGGATGCAATTTGAACAACCATGTAGCTTTTTTTTTTGACATTGCTTTGTTAGTAAGCAGGTGACTTCAGTGACAGTTTTGTTTGTGGATATGCAATCAGGCATAAAGGAATGTGGGAAAGCCACAAGAGAAGATTTCCTGTCATCTGTCAAGACTTGTCAAAGTAAAATTAGCAAGTGGAGAAAAATATGAAATTATATGTATTTAGCCAAAAAAAAGAAATACAAAAAATATAGAAATATATTGAGAGATATATATAGAGAGAGATGCAGAAATATATAGATGTATATATTTCTGCCAAACACTAGGGGAAGGAAGATGTGAACTGAAGCTCGCAACTGGTTCATAAAACCATCTGATTAAATGGAAGTCTTTGAAGGCTGATTTTTTTTCATTAGGATTTTTCAAAATTGGCTAGTGCCAACTTATCTTTGCCCTTGATAACATCTATATATTGACTTAATGGATTCAGAATGAAGCAAAAGATATTTGTTTAAAATTACACAAACTAGGATGATAAAGTCTTCAATTATGCCAATACTAAAGTGGGAGGTGCTCCAGAGGCTTCTGTCTGGGCAAACCCACCCGATGTAAAATCAGGGGAGAATAAGACGAGTAGTCCATGTTATTACTGCTATCTTCTTTTTAATATTTAGGAGGGATGATATTAATGGGAATCTAAATTTGGAAGAATGGTAAAGAAGGAAGTGAAACTATGATGCAAAAAAGGACACTACCAGGAGTACTGAGGTGTGCTTGAGCTGAATACAAGACAATGTCTTAAGCCTGAACCATTAAAAAGATAGGGAAGCAGAACGGAAGTTTTACGTCCTTGCAGGTTTTTAAATTAAAATTAATTTTCATGGAATGACTTAATATGCCTGGATAAAATATTGAAGTTTAACATATAACCTTAGCCCAGACAGTGTGACACTTTTGGCTATCCTCTTGAATTGCTGTCATGCCTATAAAGAATTGAGTGAACACTGCCAACTATTGGTAGATAAATTGAAAGCATTAATCCCACAACATGCATATTAACATGCCATGTGCGGGGACCTAACATATTTAAGCTTATAACCTGGATAAAATATTGAAGTTTAACATATAACCTTAGCCCAGACAGTGTGACACTTTTGGCTATCCTCTTGAATTGCTGTCATGCCTATAAAGAATTGAGTGAACACTGCCAACTATTGGTAGATAAATTGAAAGCATTAATCCCACAACATGCATATTAACATGCCATGTGCGGGGACCTAACATATTTAAGCTTGTTAAATTGTCATAGAAGATGAGATAAAATATAGTAAGATGTGTTACCAACTGCATTATTGCTTAAGCTACACAAATCTTAGAAATCAATATTTTATTCAGTGTAATTCCACATGATGCAATTAAAAGTAACAAGAGAAAGAAAATATTTCTATATACAGGAAGCTTCTAGATAAGACTGGTGGCATAGGACACCTGTTCTGCAGTTTGGAAATGACAATGCGCTTTAAATGGAATAACTGCGGGAACAGATGCTCATGCATTAAGCTCTCAGCCTTACACACAGCTGAAGTTTACTTTCAGGCTTGGGAAGTTTATTTTCAGGCTTGTAGGGAATCTCAATGGGATGTGTGACAAGTGGTCACCTTGCAGGAAGCAGGACAAGTTTACATTTTACTTCTATTAATTCCCCGTGATTTTTTTTTTCTTTTTTGAATGTGAAATGGAAGTTGATTTAATGATCATACAGAATACCAGGCTGACAGCTCTGAAAACAGAACCCTTTCGTTTATCAAGAGTCTTAAGGTTCCTCATTTGCAAACTGCAGAAGATCCCATCCGTGGGAAGCAGGTTTTCTCCACAGCTTTTTTTCCTCCTCTGGGATTTCTGTTTATGACTAACCAGGAATGCACCTTGGATATGCCCTTCTGCTGTGTTTTGCTTATTGGGATAAAAAAGAGTGAATCTAAAAGCTAATCTCATGGATGCTCCCATGCATGTATATGGTAATTATTTGAGTTGTTTTAGGTTTGAACCAGTTTTCAGACACAGTGGAAGTTCAACTTTTGTACACTGTTCTTTGAGTTGTTCTAGATTACTCTGATGGAGTTCGCAGTGATTTAGGCGTGAGTTATGTAGCTTTGCTGGTAGCTTAAGAAATCATACTTTTTTCAAATAGCCAGGACAAAAAAAGAGGTCAGTGAATTCCACACTGAGTGAGAATTGTTTGATAAGATATCTAAATATTTTGCTTACTGTAAAGTGTTTAGAAAAAAGAAACTGTAGGAATACTTAGTATGAGAATGAACCAATATCAAATATCCTGAATTACCAGCATCTGAAGGTAATAAGACAATCAGTGGAGTGAACTTTTAATTGAAGTTGGGCTGGCAGTAAATTAAATTTTTCTAAAGGAATTCATAGCAAACCTGAAGTGGTAAATCCTACTGCACCCTGAATACAATGCTTTGTTCTAAAATCCTATCATGTGTAGGTAGAGGGATTGCAAAATAGTTGCCAGAAGAGCTGGCATCAGGATTTTGACCCATATCTTTGACTCTCCTAAGGAGACTATGGATTGCTTCAGGCAGGTGGCCCTGGCCTCTGTGTTCCCTACTTAATCTCTGAGAACATTTTACATTTGCTTCTGTATGAATGGTTGACTGCATCCGCATGCAGTGCGGTAATCCCCACCCAGGTCCCGTCTCCCCCAGGGAGAACTGTTTCATCAAAACAGTGTCCTGAATTACTGTTTGACACTGGAAAACTAAACAAAGGTGATGAAACTTAAATTTTGCATGTTTCCAGAATGAAGTATTTGAGAAAATTTGAGAAAATGATCTCGTTTGGATCTCGTTAGGTTGTGCAGAGAAGAAATGAGAAAGGCAAAAGCCCAGCTAGAACGCAATCTGGCCGCTGTCGTT
>NW_008795122.1:1484233-1489648 GCF_000699145.1 Aptenodytes forsteri | reverse complement strand
AAAGACGAGTAGATGAGGCGCTTAGGGACATGGTTTAGTGGGCATGGTGGTGTTGGGTTGACGGTTGGGCTCGATGATCTTAGAGGTCTTTTCCAACCTCAATGATTCTATGATTCTATGATCTTGCCAAAATTTTGCTTGTAACTAAAGCAATCTTGTCTTTCTATCAGAATGTGCTCAGTGTGGATTTGTGCTAGAGCAGTTAATAAAACCTACACCCTCTTCACGTTGCCAATTTGGAGCTGTATGTTTGTGTTCTCATCTGTCTCGTTACCTCTACTGTTGTCCATCAATGATTCTATGATTCTATGATCTTGCCAAAATTTTGCTTGTAACTAAAGCAATCTTGTCTTTCTATCAGAATGTGCTCAGTGTGGATTTGTGCTAGAGCAGTTAATAAAACCTACACCCTCTTCACGTTGCCAATTTGGAGCTGTATGTTTGTGTTCTCATCTGTCTCGTTACCTCTACTGTTGTCCAACCTTATAGCAATTAATAGTGAAGAAGGGAGAGACTTCAACTACATATACACTTGTAGCCTAGTGTTTTCTTTAAGCTGATATACTGCCCTCAGGAAAAAGAACATGAAATAACAGGGAAAGTCTCAAGCAAAAGAAATATCTTTCACTGAAGGAAAAAACCCAACAACAAATCACAGAAGCAAGAGACCACTTCTGAAACTAAGGCTGCCAAAATTTCATTTGAAAAACTAAAATATGTGTACCTTTGTATTTGTAATTATAAAGATATTGTAAAGATGTTGTAAAGTACCATTGGGATAAGGCAGGGGAGGTTGAGGCGGAGTTCAGGAACACTGATGCAGAGTAAAAACAGTCACAATTTCTTGATTTACACACATACACACCCCCCAGTGAAATGGTGTGCATTTCTTCAAACTGTTGCTGTACCAATTAATGTATTTTGTAAAACATTCTGACATACTCTGGAAATCTGGAAGTCCGAAGGGTTATAGGTATCTCATATTAAAACATTTTGCAGATGCTACTGACAACATTAAATATTCTCTCCCATTTCTGAAACGTGTTTGTAGATGCTTTAATTAGATCATATTTTTTCCTGAGTATTTCATTTCTGTTAAGGCTTCTGTTCTACGTAGTTAGATATATTCTGCAGGCCGTTAAAGTATCTAGCAGTGAAGATAGATTATGAGCTACTATTCTTAGAATGACTGGACTAAATGTACTCTTCACCATCTTCTCTTAACCTGAATGATGACAAGTACTTTTTTGGTTCTGGGTTTTTTCTCTCCACCCCTCCCCCCAATCATTTATATTTAATCAAATAGATAAATAACAAGTGTATATATAGTTAATACATTAATAAAAACTTCATCTCCTATAGACGTGCAACTAATCCTGCAGCTCAATTTCAGTTTTTTATAATGAGCTCTGGCAGGCTTTCAGCTCTTTCAGCTTTTATTTCCCACTTTCTTTGAATAAAAATACTTAATTCATTTCAGAACAAATACAGAAGAGTTAAACTGTTGTGATGTTCACAACCAGTCTCTTTCCAGGGTTGTAAGTCCACTTAATTGAAGTTACTTGGGTAACTGAAATTTGCAGTGCTATGGTATGATGCCACACACTGACTGCCTCTAAGGCACATCCCAGGTGTTCTCTCTGGCTCCCAGGTCCAGGTATGTTCCTTGGCAGCCGCTTCGTGTGTGTAAGGACGAGATCAGTGTGGTCTACCCTCCTGTAGGCATTTAGTGGCCAGCGGAAGGAAGTCTTTGCCTTGAACTAACTGGTCTGGGGAGCAAGATTATATGGCTTACAGATTTATCTTGCTTTGTCCATCCTTTCTCCTTTCTGATGTAGATTTTTAGTTTTATCCTAGATTTTGAATAGCATTTAGAAATCATACAGTTAAGACACAGTAGTTAATATATTTTTTTTTTTTTAATACCATGTGATGTGCTAAACAACATTTGTTCTGTAAGACCCCTCTCACCTTCGCTGAATGCCACTTAAAGTTCAGTACTGCTTTTGTTCTATAAGGCCCACAAAAAATGCTGGGGGCACCTACCTACAGTTTATTACATTCTGTACCTGCATTTAAAATGTGCAGAATTTTGTTTATTTCCTTTTATAAGTATTTTGTGCACCTTGGAGCTCATTCATGAAAATAGATCTGTATGAATCTGTAACCACCAAAAGTATAGTTCGGTGTTTATGAAAAGAATAAAAAGTATCAAAAGGGACCAGGTGCCCAGATCAAAGTACAGGTTCTCCACCACAAATGCAACTTCTTGAGAAAGAATAGGGACCATGTCATTTTAGCACAGGTTGCTAGTACCTCTTGCTTAGAAATTCAAGCAGTGCGTTATTTCTCTGTTTAGAATGTAGTTTCCTCAGACAAACTACCATAAAATACAGTTTATAGGATAATTCAGTCCAACTGGTTTTTTTAGTAGTCATTAAAGTTAACACATTTCCAGAGTTTGTTTTAAACAATGTGAGGAGTATTTATGGATATTTTGTTAAATTAAAAGGTTGACTTGTCACAGAATCTTCTAACATTTATTTTCTACTTTAGTTTTTATTTAGTTGGACTTCCAGTATGTAGTAGAGGGATGCCTTTCTTTCCATGGTTGTTTTTTTGTTCTTTCTTCTAAAGAGCTACTATAGAACAACCACCTAGAGTATTTCTAAGCTGTATTGTAGGATTACATTGATACCTATGGAATTTTCTTTAATTGAAATGGGCAGAATAAAGACAGTTAGATAAAACCTAAGACAGACCAGCAGCCATGGAAACATCTGACTTTCCAGAAGTTTGTTAATATGTTGCAACTTTCTTTTTCTCACTAGGGAGAGGCAAAACATAATGTAATATCAAAACTGAATATAGCTTGAAGTCCATGAGTTCAAAATACTCTAGCTGCCAGCTTGTTACTAGAGGCACCTTCTCCCAGTTTGATTACTGGCACTGAAAATAGTTTGTACATGGGTAGCATCTGGCATGAAGAACATCTCTGACAATGAACCTTCCTTTAAGGAATTTGTATCCATTTGCAAAACACATAATCCAAAGCTGGTTGGAGTTTCTCAGTTCGCTGCATCTTTATAATGATTTCATATGTCCAGCAGTGTCACTGAAGTCATAATATGCTCCATCCTCAGATAGACTTAATGTTAAGTGAGCAAGATCCTTATTACCACGAATTACAGTAATATAAGGTTTTTGTTTAGTATTACATGAGAAACAAAATGTGATTTAAAAAAAAAAATTCTGTAACTGAAAATAACTTCCTAACTCAATTCTTAAAATATAGTTTCAAAAATTTGTATTTCTTAAAGAAATGGGAGTAGGCCATCCTTATGTAAATCTGTTGTGATTACGAATTTTCTCCTCAAAAATTTGATTTCTTGCCAATTTGAATTAAATGTTCAAAATTAATTTTAGCTAAGATAAACTAAATTCTAGATATTTTGCTTGGCATGCCACGCTATCCTTGTGCTAAGCATATAGGTCATCAATCACCAAAGCAACAAAGACTATATTTGGCTTCACACACTGTGATAGCCTAATATGTGAGCAGCTAACCGGTCTGCTTATGCTAAAAGGCTGAGAAATACAATTATCTGTGAATTGTATAGGAGGTGATGATCTCACAGATAATTCAATCACAACTGATAGCAACTTACGGTGATCAGAAAGGATAGTTGGCTCAAATGGTTTAAAAAACAAACAAACAAACAAAACCCACCAAAAACAAAATTAAAAACTTAATTGTTTCCAATATTTAGTTCATTTAGGAATGGAAAACAAGATGAATGGAAGGCCCGTGGTAGTTTTGTGTAGGGAAGGATGAGAAGACATCTAAAGTAAGGGAGAGAATAGATGCAACAGGAATACCTTAGATTTCCATACGAAATCCAACATTTATGTTGAAATGATATTGAAGAGGAGAAAGCAGAAGTTAGGATGAAGGCCAGAAGATTATTGTTTGATTATTCTTTGCCAGACAAGACTGTGAGATATTTAAGAGCTATCTGTGTGAGAAAAGATGTCCAGTATTCATATATGCAAGGTCAAGCAGTGGAGGGGAACATTTACATTATATGGCTTAAATGATGTATAGTTAGGAAGCCTACCTGGAGGTCTTAGCAGATGGCTCAGTGGAAACCTCTGCTCAGGGCACTATCATGATTTGCAGGTTTAGAAAGATACACAGTGTAGTGACAATCAGTTTCCTAATGTCTCTTATGTAAAACCATTTGGAAGAGTAGCTAGTACTAATTGCCTTATATTAAGAAATATATATTGAAGAATTTGAGGTAATTCAGAGGATGAGAATAGGAACCCTTTATTGTAAGATGCTCAATGCAGTATATGGAAATTTATAAAATGGAGAATGGTGTGAAAAAGATAAATCAGGTTTTTCCTTTTCTCTTTATGCAAGAAAAAGGGGGGTGGATAGCCATTGCATTTTAAGTGTAATAAATATCAAACCTATAGGAGGAAACATTTTCAGACACAATCTCATATTTTATGGGAAGAAACAGTGGTGTTGAGGCCATAAAAAAATGCAATAAATGTCCTACTGGGTCAGTGCTGGTCATCTGACCCAGCATCGTGTGGCAATAAGATGCTGTTTAGGGAGAGCATGCATCACATGATCAATTTTTTTTAATGTCTGTATCCTCATAGTTTACACATCTGAAACTATTGTTTGGGGTGTTAGAGGATAGTTACTGTTGATTTCTTTTAGTATGTATGAATGGATCTGTTATCCCTGAATAATTAATTTTTAATATGCTGACACTTTACCTCCTAATCTGCCTCTCAAATGCCAGAAGAGCACCACCTGCTGTGTAAACATTGACTTTCTTTACTTGCTTTAACCAGCCTCCTATTAGTTTTAACAAGTGCCTTCTACTCTAAGTATTGCAGGATTTGGTGAACAAAGTTCCACATCAACTGTCGTAATGATTTTAGAAACCTTAAACATCTCCCCCACAGCCTCCTCCCTGCTGACCAAGGAACCTCAGCCTTTTAGTCCCTCCGTGTTCAGTTCAGTTGTACCTTCCCCAGCTCCATCCACTGTATCTTCCTTGAGACGACCAGCGTTGCACACTGCACTCAGTGCACCAGGGCTCAGTATCTTAGCAAAATTATGCTGCTCTCCGGGGCTCTTAAAACTCCTTCCCAGCAATGCCCAGCCTTTATTTTGTGACCTTTTTGGCTGCCACCACACGGTGGATGGTTTTGCAGCACTGTCAGTGCTGGCTTCAAGTTCTCTGTTATCAGCTGGAACTGTCAGGTCCAGCATTAGGTTGTGGTGCCTAGGGGCACTACCACATGTTTATCTCTACTGAAGCAAATTTGTCACCTTTTTGTCTACTTCCTCAGCTTTGGGAGGTCCTTCTGCAGTTCCTCCTTGTTAACTGC
>NW_008795122.1:1479479-1483743 GCF_000699145.1 Aptenodytes forsteri | reverse complement strand
TTGTTATTATTATTTTATTTCAATTATTAAACTGTTTTTATCTCAACCCACGAGTTAACTTGTTCTCTTCCAATTCTCTCCCCCATCCCACCGGGTGGGGGGAGTGAGCGAGCGGCTGCGTGGTGTAGTTGCCGATAGTTTTAACAAGTGCCTTCTACTCTAAGTATTGCAGGATTTGGTGAACAAAGTTCCACATCAACTGTTGTAATGATTTTAGAAACCTTAAACATCTCCCCCACAGCCTCCTCCCTGCTGACCAAGGAACCTCAGCCTTTTAGTCCCTCCGTGTTCAGTTCAGTTGTACCTTCCCCAGCTCCATCCACTGTATCTTCCTTGAGACGACCAGCGTTGCACACTGCACTCAGTGCACCAGGGCTCAGTATCTTAGCAAAATTATGCTGCTCTCCGGGGCTCTTAAAACTCCTTCCCAGCAATGCCCAGCCTTTATTTTGTGACCTTTTTGGCTGCCACCACACGGTGGATGGTTTTGCAGCACTGTCAGTGCTGGCTTCAAGTTCTCTGTTATCAGCTGGAACTGTCAGGTCCAGCATTAGGTTGTGGTGCCTAGGGGCACTACCACATGTTTATCTCTACTGAAGCAAATTTGTCACCTTTTTGTCTACTTCCTCAGCTTTGGGAGGTCCTTCTGCAGTTCCTCCTTGTTAACTGCAGCATTTGATTTGGAAAGGCTTGGACTCCTCTCCCCATTCCCTTTTCTAGGTCATTGATGAAGATGTTGACTGAGACCAGCATTTGGGGGATGCCACTGTTGACTTGCCTTCACCCTGTACAGCAATGGTTAAGCCCTAGTATTTGCTTTTAATCAGCATTCAGTCCAGAAATGGATGTTTCCTCCAGTCTACTGTAATTTTATTTTTTTTTAATAACTTTGAAAGTCTTTTGGAAATCCAGCTGTGCTACATTTATCGGAATCCCCTTCATTCCCATGTTGTTAGACATTCTCGTATAGTGTTAGTTTTTAGGACTGGCAGGATTTCCCCTTACGGAAACCATCCTGACACTTTCATAACAAACTGTATTTATCCACTTGCTCAGTTATCACATTTGTTATTACAGATGTTACCATTTTACCAGAGATGAAATTCAAACTCACCAGTCTGTCTGAATGCCTTCTAGACCTTTTTTGTGGAAGGGAGTTTCTTGGGGAAAAAAAACAGTCCTCTGGCCTGGTGAGTGTGATGAGAGTTTACATAACAAGGGAAAAGGCACAAAATGATTCACTGCCTGGTGTTATGTTGCAAGAGCAGTAGATCTTAATTATTTTGGAAGGAGCAGTCCGCTGCATATTTCCTGTTCTTTCTGATTTCAGTAATGGTGAATTCCAAGAAGCGTCATGTGCCTCCTCACTGCACTTGATGGTCCCTTAATCTGATCTAAACTGATCATTTCTGTATTTCTTTATTTTGCAGACCAGTCAGAGGAAAAGAGGATAACATGGAAGTCCAATATGAATGTCAATCCTCCTATTTAAGAGAAATTCCTCATTAGAATAAGGAAATCAATATAATCTGTATTTGACTGTAGGTTTTTCTATTTTACTGCTTTTGAGCTTTTGTCAAGGTTTTAATCCCATTTTTCATATTTATTTTTCATAATTTCAGGAAAGTACAAGGTTTTTCATATTTTTCTCTGCCTTGTTAACTACAAAAAAAACCCCTCAATAGCTCTCCTTAAAGAACTGCTGCTGTTGCATCTGTACATGAGGCACAGGAAGCTTAGTTGGGATTACTTTCTTTTCCAGTCTATTCACTTTAGAGCTCTCTCCCTTGGGAAGCTTAGCTTCAGGCTTTTATGACACTGATACAGTACTATGTGATATAAGGGGAATTTTTCTTTTCCCCCTAACATTAATCCAGCTGTAATGATAGAGGAGCCTGTGTTGGCATTTGCAGCAGTGCCTCGTCCCTTGGAGGTTCTGGAGTTCACTGGCTCCCTTTCTGTCTGCACTTTTGCACTTGAATCTTCCATGCTTAGGAGCATTTGTCTGTACAAAACCTCTGAAATTGGACCTACTTACAGTTTGGGCAGCCCATACTGTAGCACCACCTCCAGGTGATACAGTTCAATCCTCTTTGTAATTCTCTGTTGGAGGAATGTTTTAATATATTAAATGGTAATTTATGTTTGTTCTCATCCTTCCATCACACACCTGCACAAATAACAAAATCAGTTAAAATATCTGGAAGTTAACCAAACTTGCTCTACAGTATCCTTGTATTGAAAAGGAAAAAATGGAGAATTTTCTGTATGAAAAGATATAAAATATAACAAAGTTTTTTACAAGTAGATTTTTCTTAGCTTTTGCAAACAGTATTTAATTATTTTTAAATGTACATTTGGCAGAAGACCTTTGGTTAAAGTCAGTGTTTCCAAGTATGATGGATATTTATATATTGCTCCTGAAACAGAACCATTCCTATTTATATCACCAGACTGTGTGCAGTGGCCATACTGTTCAAGTGCACTGTCTCAGGAATATTCAGCTAAATTTGCTGTCAGTTACATCAGTGCAATTTGGAAACAACCAGGGAAAAAAAATCACTGTACATACTGGAGTTTTGCACTGGTGTTAGTGGAATGAAAAATCTGTCCCTGGAAGTCTTTGAGATGCAAAATGAGCACTCAGTGAATATTGGGCGCATAATTAAATTCCACGCTTGTATCAGTGCTCTGGATTTCAATATGTTCAGGCAAGCTATCACCTGCTGATGTCAGAAGTGTACCCAAACAGAAAAAGATTTTCTTGGACCATTGAGAGAATAGCCTGATCCCAAGTCTCTTGACAGAAATGCAGACGTACATGTTCTCCTTTCATGATGCACAGTGGTCTAAAAGGAAAGAAGTAATACTTGGATATTTCGCTATAAATAAACCCTTAAAGCAGTTTCTCAGGAGTGGTTAGCAATGTTGCAGTGTTGATCCAGTCTGTACTGGTGATACTTCAAAACCATAAAAAGGAGTTACATACCTCCTAAATACTATTTTCTTCCAAATTTTATAGTTAACTTTGAAAAATCTGAGCTTTTCCTCAAAGATAATTTCAAAGGGCTCTTTGGTTCAAATCCCCATTGAAGTCAATGCAAGTTTTACTGGTCTATGTAGTGAGGAAGACTTGCAGCTTAAACATTTAGTTTAAGCTTAGCTGGTCTTGATGTTTCTGGTGTATTGCACAGAAACACACTAAACTTGAAAAGCAAACAATACTGGGGCTACACACTGAATCATGTTGTTTTCTGGCACGTAACATACAATCTTGGTACTCCACGGAAAAGTCAGTCTGTGGTCCCCATTCTACTTCACAGCTTTCTTTACAAATTTCAGAAATCCTTAAATTCAGGTTTTTTTTCATGGCAGATGCAGGAAAGAAAGGCCCACCATCTCTTTGAAACTATTTCTCCTCCTTCCTAAAAGCTCACAGAGCCATTGATCATGGCATTTGAACACAGAATTACGAGGCAATTATCTCAGTAATAACCTCAGTGAAAATCATGGGGTTTTCCTTTTATAAATGGTACTTTCAGTATTGACATAGATGGGTGAAGTAAGAACATCCAAAGTAGTATTAGGTCAAGGATGATCTTTTTTTTTTTTTACCTCCTCCCATCCCCCAGGAATTCCATCAATCTCAGAAAACCTTTAGGATTTGGAGGCCAAATTGCTTTGACTGGAGCAAGGCCTTTGAAATAACTTGGACTGATTATGTGATAATAATTTGTGTCAATCTACTCCTACATCTTTGAGTTATAACTATTTCTCTGATTCTTTAATTTATGTAAATGTGAAATGGTGAGCAATTCAGACTGGAAAAGTATGTTTGATTAAAGTAATCGGTTTTGGTTTCCGAGTGTTGTCCAGTGGCAGAGTCGCAGATATAAATTTGCAATTTGCAACTTACTGCTTCATCATGGATACTCACAAATTCACTTTTTGCACTTGTTCTGTGTGATTCACCTACAATCTGCTGTGACTTTGCAGAGAGTAGGCGCTTGCCTCTGTGTATGCAGAATTGAGGCCGGTACTTTGAAGGAGCTCAGGCTGGTACTTTATGTGAAGGAGCTCAGGCTGGTGAATATGGACCCTGAGTTGATTGATTGGACAATCTCTTCAATGAACTCAATACAGATTTGTATTAAGAACTGTATCCTTTTTTCGGAATATTGTAAAGCAGTTTTCATGAATGGACCCAGGTGTCGTGGTTTAATTTCAGTCGGCAACTAAGCACCACGCAGCCGCTCGCTCACTC
>NW_008795122.1:1468939-1477601 GCF_000699145.1 Aptenodytes forsteri | reverse complement strand
TACCTCCTAAATACTATTTTCTTCCAAATTTTATAGTTAACTTTGAAAAATCTGAGCTTTTCCTCAAAGATAATTTCAAAGGGCTCTTTGATTCAAATCCCTATTGAAGTCAATGCAAGTTTTACTGGTCTATGTAGTGAGGAAGACTTGCAGCTTAAACATTTAGTTTAAGCTTAGCTGGTCTTGATGTTTCTGGTGTATTGCACAGAAACACACTAAACTTGAAAAGCAAACAATACTGGGGCTACACACTGAATCATGTTGTTTTCTGGCACGTAACATACAATCTTGGTACTCCACGGAAAAGTCAGTCTGTGGTCCCCATTCTACTTCACAGCTTTCTTTACAAATTTCAGAAATCCTTAAATTCAGGTTTTTTTTCATGGCAGATGCAGGAAAGAAAGGCCCACCATCTCTTTGAAACTATTTCTCCTCCTTCCTAAAAGCTCACAGAGCCATTGATCATGGCATTTGAACACAGAATTACGAGGCAATTATCTCAGTAATAACCTCAGTGAAAATCATGGGGTTTTCCTTTTATAAATGGTACTTTCAGTATTGACATAGATGGGTGAAGTAAGAACATCCAAAGTAGTATTAGGTCAAGGATGATCTTTTTTTTTTTTTACCTCCTCCCATCCCCCAGGAATTCCATCAATCTCAGAAAACCTTTAGGATTTGGAGGCCAAATTGCTTTGACTGGAGCAAGGCCTTTGAAATAACTTGGACTGATTATGTGATAATAATTTGTGTCAATCTACTCCTACATCTTTGAGTTATAACTATTTCTCTGATTCTTTAATTTATGTAAATGTGAAATGGTGAGCAATTCAGACTGGAAAAGTATGTTTGATTAAAGTAATCGGTTTTGGTTTCCGAGTGTTGTCCAGTGGCAGAGTCGCAGATATAAATTTGCAATTTGCAACTTACTGCTTCATCATGGATACTCACAAATTTACTTTTTGCACTTGTTCTGTGTGATTCACCTACAATCTGCTGTGACTTTGCAGAGAGTAGGCGCTTGCCTCTGTGTATGCAGAATTGAGGCCGGTACTTTGAAGGAGCTCAGGCTGGTGAATATGGACCCTGAGTTGATTGATTGGACAATCTCTTCAATGAACTCAATACAAATCTGTATTAAGAACTGTATCCTTTTTTCGGAATATTGCTATCCCTGCCGAAACCAGGACACCAGGCCATAATGGCAACTAGAAGAAGACAAGTCTTTTTGGTGAGGACCAGATTGTTTGCTTGTAAGCTTAAAGAAAGTTGAAGTTTCCTATAAAATATTGTCAATGTGATTTTTGAAATAGTACTTCTTGGACTAGTTGCCTAGGGTTTTTTTCCTGCCAGGACAAATAGAATAGAATAGACTATTTCAGTTGAGTTTGTTATTTTAATTGTATGTTTTTAATAATTGAAACTAAGCAGTAACTGTAGTTGCTCGGAAAACAATGTGCCCTTCCTATAGATGGCCAGTCAGGTATTCTTGTGACCACCACCAAAATGGTAAATCTGATGGTTACTGTCAATAAGACAACTTTCAGTACAAGAACAAAATTCCTCCTTCCAATGGTATGCTCTATGCATGCAGTATTAACTGCCAAAGTTAAAACAAATTTGTCAATATATTATAATATCGTTTAACCTGAAGATAGCATGCTAGCAATGCCTTTTGCCCCAAGTGAGCTGCACTGAGTGATACACGGGTAAGAGATGACAGAATCCTTCTTGTCATATGCTATTGAGTATGCAAAGCATAGAAAACAGTACTTAAAGCACAATTCAGTGTTTATAATGTCATCTCTCAATGAAAATGTGTTATCAGTTAAAAATTTCAACTTAATATTTTTTTTATTTAAGAATACTGGTTGAGCTGGATAGGTCCAAGGCTTCCTAATTCTTCAATTACAGAATTTTCTCTCATTTGTTTACCATGCTTTTTAGTTCTTCCTCATGTTCCTCAAACGAAAAGGTATGTAAGTACCTAAGCACAGTAATAACTTTTTTTTTCTTGTATTTGAAGTGACTATGAGTAATTCATTCCGTTCAGTTATATCCTGAAACATAAATGCCTTCTTTAAGGTCTGTAGAAAGCAATTATAAAGCTGGTAACTTTGAACTATTGAACTGCATGCCCCAGTGCTGTTGGCAATGCTAAAAATGGGAATATTAGATTAAATTTTTTCAAGCAGAAAGTTCTAATAACTTGAGTAATAATATTCATTAACTTCTATTTACACCATTTTAATCTGAATCCACATTGTATATTTGTTTTATTTTTTTCAGAAAACCATTAAAGCCTTAGCCAAATGCACATTTCACAGTACATGCTAATTCAGATTTGGTATAAATTATGGTTGAATTATCACAGGTGGCTTGGTTTTAATTTGAAGGGGTGGGGCATTAAGTGCTACAGTAAGTTATTCCTATGGTGGGTTAATAATTACAGTGCCATGGACTGTAACATTACAAAAGTGAACACAGGTCTGTCAGTGCTGAGTTGAGCCTATAGAACTGACAGTGTGATGAGGAATCCAAGCCTTGCTTGTGCTGCTTGAAGTTGTGTATGAGGAGATGACTGGCCTTTCAGTTAGACCTGGAGATGCTTTCCCTAATTCCCCAGTAAATTTGACAGTCAAACGCTAGCCAAGTTACTCAGTGTGCTATGAGGATATGAGGGAAAAGTGGGTTTATATGATAAGAGATAAAATCAGTAGGAGAGGCTATTCAAAATGACAGTTTGAGATTTATTTCAGTAAGTTCTGCTAAACTTCTCAAGTTGTTGGGTTCTGTGACCGATCTCATTTCCGTTCAGTGCAAAATACTCAAATCTGTCCTGGAATGAGTTAAAACCTTTCTGACTGCCAAGGCTTCGGGCATGGTGCCTGGCAGGAAACTCTCTCTGCTCAGGAACTGATAACAGTGCAGGATTTGCAAAAGAGAAGACAAAAGACTTAAATGCTGCTTCCTTGGCATCCTTTAAGAGAGAACAGCAGGGAAGAAGAGCAGCACTGCAGATGTGAACAGAGATAAGGGTATCCAGGTTAAACCTGCAGCTTCTTTATTAACACAGGAGTGCAGAAGCTGATATGTATATATTGTATAGCTGCATGAAAAGAGTGAGTACCATGGTACTGAGATGTGATCTTATTGATTTTTTCCTTTCTTAATAGGTTTGTTAGAACATGGCTTATGCTTTTGCTTGGCTACTCACCACTAGTATTGTCATGGCTTAGGTTGTTCACAGTAATGGAGATTCATGTGGGATGAAGTAAATGAAGCTGCTTTTCATTGCCATTATCATTATTAAAAAGGCTTTTCAAAGTCAGATCTTGCTATCAGTGCCACAGATCAGCACACCCCTAAAAAGTGATCAAAGAGCAGTGTCCTGGAGAATATTCATCCCTTTTCATGCCTGACCAAATTACTGTTCTATTAACTGCTAATATGCTGCTAATTGTCATTAGGAAGGCTTCTGCTTAATAATGGTATTATAACATACTGTGATTGTTTTTCCACTCTTTTGAATTTCTGTTTCTCTCCTGGCTTTAGTGAGTATGGCTGCTGTGATTACGGCTACAGACTTTTCACTTGGTTGCTGCACTTGTTCTGGTTCTGACAGACTCGCCGATTTCTTGCACACAAGGAGTGGCTTGAAGGATTCCTTCAGATTGCAGATGATATCGTTGTCTTGCTTTTATGCATCACAGGCTGTGTTTTCATCAGGCATGACTGCACTGATAAGAGCAATTCTCTGATTTAGGCAGTGCCATTTTAAAAAAAGCATACAGCTAGAGCTTGGCTCATTTTTTCTACTATAAGCCTGATCACCCTGCCTCCGATTACAATGTGCCTCTTAATGTGAAAGGTTTCAGAGTTGTGCCATTTATTGTCACCTATTAGGTGTTGTGGTAGAAGCTTGCTTGCTTCCATTTCATAGTGTACAACACTATTTTTGTGTCATGTAGTCTACAGTTTCTGAGCAACTGCTCTATGAGTGGCTTTGCTACCTCCTACTCCGATTCTAATACCTTATGGTGTCTTACATTGCTGTGTGTGTGAAAGTGCTTGTTGGCCACTTGTCTAATTAACATCTGTTTATCAAGGGCTAGTGAATACTTCTTCCTATGTCTGATGCCCTGACTATTCTGTTCAATTCTTATTGTTAGTGATTTTTACTTTGGGTTCAGACCCATTGAGATTGCACCCTTCAGTATGTCATCTCCATCTGTGAAAGCAGTCTTTTCCTGTCAAATATACCCAGTTTACTCACCCATTAATTGCCTCGGTGGGTCCCTGATTTCCTTTATAGACTGTTTTTCTTCATGAAGAGGTGCTTTGCTTTGGGAAGCAATAGGTTTCAAACAGCTCTGTAGCTGTCTGCTTTTTTGCCCTGTGCATACTGGAAAATAAGCAGCTCTCTGGCTGCAGCCTGCTTACTTGCATCTGCACTACCAGTGACCAACTTCCTTATTTCAGACTTGATGTATAGCAGATTTCTTGAGTTATTATTCAAGCCATCAGTGGACTTTGTCTGTTTGACCAGTTGCTTTTATTCTTTAACACCATGTATTATCATAAACTAGATTGTTAGCAGTAACAGAAATAGACACAAAAGAGGAGAAATCTCAGACCTTGAATTCTCTAAGTAGCTTTGCTAAGGAGGAGCAATCAGTTATTTTTATACCTCTCTTTTAGAGACAATGCATCTCACAGTGCATAGCTATTATATGATAGTCACAAATAATAAAGGTAAGAAGATTTCTTGCAGCTCGTCTTAAGGGCAGCCTGGATCAAACCTTATTTTTGTTAGAAATTGTAAGTAGAAGGGCTGTGTGACTCTAAAAGTGATGTCTGTAAATTGTCATAGAAGATACGAGAAATGAATATGAGACATCATAGGAGAAATCCTGTGGAAAACAAAGGATATAGGGAGGATATGCTGCGTAGAAAGCCTGAAAGATATAATGAAGCAGGTGTTTCGTGTTGAGTTTATGCTTCTCATAAAAAAACAAGCTAGGAGCAAATGCTTGTGCTTCAGTGAGACACTTCCACCATGCTGCTCTGAAACAGTGGTTTACAATGGTGAGTCAGTGCTCCGCGTTCTTGCAGTATAACTAGCAATGGTTTGTAGAGCTCCAGTTGTAATAAATCTGTAACCCTCTGGCATATTCAGCTTTTTTCTCATCCTTTGATATCATGCCTTTAACTTAAGAGTGTCAAATTATTTATAAACAGATATAATTATTTTTCCTCTTAAAGGCAGGATGTGTAATGGCTTTCTCTACAGCTGTGTTACTGAAGGACACCCAGATGGAAAAAAACAGTCTCAGCTAAAACCACTCGGTGATTGTTAGTAGGTACTTATTGTTAATTCTCCAAGTTTGCTAGCTTTCTCTGAGGGAAAAGGTCCTGGATTGAAAGAGTTGGGAGACTGAATGTTAATCCCGTTTCTTTTAGGAAATTTGATTGGGTTTCCTGAATCCAAATGGGATAAAGATAGGGAACCAGTGATTAAATGGGAGGAAGACATAATAGTTTGGCTGCACAGTAGTTATTGCTAGGGTTGATACATTCTAAAAGTAGCAGTGGTACAATGGGAAACAATAGCTGAGTAATAGAGGAAACTTTGACCTAGAATCCCCCAGAAGTAGCTTTTTTAGTTCAAATATATTGGAGAAAAGCAGATGCCAATGGCTCGGTGTTTAATACTCTGTGGAAATGGAGCTGGGGTCCCAATTTGCCAGAAATGCTGATCTAAAAAAAATATATTGGGTGTGACTTGATGTCTTACTAAAAATATTCGAAGATAAAATGAAGGATTTAAATATGTGAAATTTTTTATATTCACAAGCATTTTCACTAGTTTCTGTAGGACTGCTCGTTTGACATATCTTTGAAGTTAATAGGTTGTTCCTGTGGAATAAGGGCATGCAGAACAGCATCCCAGAACAGCTCAGAGAATAGATAGAAAACAAATTATATACCCCGAACAGGCCTGGAAAGAGAATTGGCACAGACAGTAGTACAACCATTGCCCAGTTTCTCCATCCTATGACTTGAAGATTTGGTTTCCAATGCTGTCAGCTGTCCCTCTTTCATGAGCAGTATATTCATTTTCAAACAATGATAATACCATCTGTGAAACAAACTTGGAACTTTGAGTTCAATGGGGGAAGATAGAAAAAAAGAATCTGACCTAGAAATGAGAGAATGGAAGCTCATGTCCAAACAGCAAGTTGAGAAGGTGTTTAGGAGCTGGATGAAGAAGTAAGAACCTTGAAAAATCATGTTTCTAAGAACTTCATTTTTACTAGTTTTACCAAACTGATAAACTCTGTTATCTTGGCGTGTGAATTTGGACTATAACAGAAACCCAATTTAAATGTTATACAAATGGACAATAGCTGAAATTCTGTGTTTAGACTTATTAAGCATTATGTTGAATTTTTATAAGCTTCCATTCAATTTAGTTCAAATTTAAACTCCTATGCATAACATGTCTTCTACCCTGTGGGTTTTCAGAGTGGCCAACTCGCTGCCTCTCTCACTCTTTTTCATTCCACCATTTGAGTGTGGTGATATGTATGCCCAGATTTGAACTAGTTTTTGCTGGGAAATCATAAAATGAATAGCAGACCCACAACAGTGCCTTTGTTTCTTCCTTCCATTACTCTTTATAGTTAAAATCTTTATAGTTAAATCCCTAGATACTCTTGTGAGTGTGAGCCACAAATATTTAAGGGGTGTTTCTTTCATACCTACAAACATCTTCCTCATGGACTGCAGAATCATAGTTTTACAGTAAAGAAGGAAAAATCAGTCTTCTAGACCAATAGTGTTCATTGATATGCTGATGCTCACGTAGCTCAACAGTACATTTGATTCCATATACTGGTGAGCCACTAAGTTTGAGAATTTAGGATTTAAGGCTGGAGCCTAAACTTGCCATAGTCCTGTTGTGTTCAGTTCTAGTGGTCTTCTGTCTTGCCTTTGTTGCATTTGAATTTCACAATTTTTGATGTTTCATTTCTTAAATCTTTCAAGTTAGTTGCCAGTGCTAAGATGATTCAGCTTTATATCATTTCTACTATCAAGAACTGCTGGGAGAATAAAATAGGATGTAAGAAAGAATTGTTCTGCCTTGAAACTGTACTAATACTAATACTAATGCTCCCAAGCTTTGGTCACATGTCATTAAAGCTGTGGTTGCACAATAAAGTTGCACGATACCCTAGTAAGTAGCAGGGATGTCGCTTAGCAAAATATTCTTGTAACAGCTCTTCACTGTCACTCCCATCTCCATTCTTTCAAAACGGTCTGGCTATTCCCCTAGAGAGGAGTTGGAGGGGAAACTTGGCAACATAATCCAATAATATATTTCATTTTTACAACAGAGGTACTGATAAATTGTTTCAGGGAACAAAATACTTAGCTTCTAGTTTCTAAACTTTGGATGACAATCAACTATCCTTATAAGCAGCAACATACTTTCAATTTTGAAGCAGTTGAATTTGTTATGCAGCTGTAAGTTTCACAGCCAACAAGATGCTTCTGTTTCAAATAGATTTTTTTTTTCCTTAACACAAAATACTGTTTCTGCTGCTTTATCTTCATAGTGTTTGTAAGTTGAATAGTGATGTTCAGAAAAATGATTTCTCTTTGGGATGAATTCCACTGATGCAGGAGAGAGTGGTAACAATAAGTGTCATATTATATGCTTTCAACTAACATGCTTTCTTTTTTGATGAAGGCCACTGTTCAGCAAAGTTGCTGAGGTAAAGCATACCTCTTAGTTTGAATGATGTATTAGACTTCTACATACACCTGAATACTTTACTAGAAGGTATTACATTCGTTTTGTACTATGTAGCTCCAGTGACCTCAAGGATAACAGAGTATCTATGTTAAGTATATGTTTAAAATGCATTAAGCATGATCTTAAGAGTTTGCCAGGCAACAATATAGTAGTAAGCAAAGTATGTGGTGCTGTGGTTCATTGAGTCCTAATTGTTTCAAACTGTTATTGATCAGAGAAAATAAGACTCTGCTCTGGTTCTGTTAATAAATATTGGAGACTATGGGTTCAGTTGTTAAACAAGCTCTTGAAATGATTCTTATGTTCAAATAGAGCAAAGGGTAAGAAAGGAGTTAGGCTGAAAGTAACTAAGAGAACTGAATAATTTCAAGGCATGATGGCAAAAGTAAGAAGCATCTTGGGGAGCTAGAGAGTGGATGACAGTGGGAATCTGACCTTTTGGAGGAATGTATCAGCATAGCTCCACTGACTTCAATGGTGCTGAACCGGTTTTCCATCGGTTACCACTAGAGATTTATCAGCAGTTGCTAAAATAGTTCAGTTTGCTAAACCACTTTCTTCCTTTCCCAGATTATTTGTCTATGTATGTGTGTTGCTATAAATCTCTCCAGGTCAAGTGTAACTTGACTTGCCTTTGACTCTTTAGAATCATAGAATCATAGAATCATTAAGGTTGGAAGAGACCTCTAAGATCATCGAGTCCAACTGTCAACCCAACACCACCATGCCCACTAAACCATGTCCTAAGTGCCGCATCTACATGTCTTTTAAATACCTCCAGGGATGGTGACTCAACCACTTCCCTGGGCAGCCTGTTCCAATGTTTAACCACTCTTTCAG
>NW_008795122.1:1461795-1468386 GCF_000699145.1 Aptenodytes forsteri | reverse complement strand
TCCCGCCCAGCTTGGTGTCATCTGCAAACTTACTGAGGGTGCACTCGATCCCCTCATCCACATCATTGATAAAGATATTGAACAAGACCAGCCCCAAAACTGAGCCCTGGGGAACACAGGTCGTGACCGGCCACCAACTGAATGTAACTTCATTCACCACAACTCTCTGGGCCCGGCCGTCCAGCCAGTTTTTTACCCAGTGAAGAGTACAAAATGAAGAGTACTTTAGGTTTGTGTGTCAGGGATATACTTTCTTATATTCATGTTTTTTCATGTTAATGAAACTTTAATTCATGTTAATGAACCTTTAATTTTATATTATTTCTTGGATAACTATTTCTTGAATAACTAAAACATTGTCATGTTCTTCCTTGAACAACAAATGAATTGGTTCTGTGATATTTTCACATTGATACATGGCCAAGAATCCTCTGCTGCTTCAGCCTGAAAAGACTAGGGCAGTTTATTAAGAATATTGTGGGGCAGTGGAAATATTGTCCAATATTAGCATTAAGTAGGCATTTACTGTTAGAAATAACACTGACACTTCTGTGTGGGCTTCTTCAGCTACCTGCCTCCGAAGTACCTCATACAACTCATTAATTCAGAAGCCTTGTACATCTTGGAAAGAGAAAGGCTCCTTTAAAAAGGCTTTCAATATTACTCCAGGGAAACTAACTTCCCAATTTAGATACCAGAATAAAGGTGGCTATGACATTAGCATGATGGGAGAAGAGGGATAGCTGGGAGACAACATGAGAAAGGAGGCTCTGGTGCTTCCCCTGAGAAAGCAGTGACAATGGGAGAACATCTCAAATGCCTGCACACAAATGCATGCAATGCAAGGAGCAAACAAAAGGAATTAGGAATCTGTGCACAGTTGCAGAGCTATCATCTCATTGGGATTACAAAGATGTGGAGATAAAGCTCACACGATTGAAGTGCTGTAATGGATGGACACAGGCTTTTTGGGAAAGGCAGCTATGCCTGCTGCTGAGAGGAGGGGCAAGTGATTTATCAGCAACAGATGCGGAGGTAGTAAGGCTGAGTTACAGCCACTTGAGCATGCTGAGAGATGGACAATGTCCTTGCAAGGCCACTATTG
The DNA here is from genome assembly GCF_000699145.1 of Aptenodytes forsteri. NCBI lineage: Eukaryota > Metazoa > Chordata > Aves > Sphenisciformes > Spheniscidae > Aptenodytes > Aptenodytes forsteri. The sequence goes on along the minus strand of NW_008795122.1, from coordinate 1,467,281 downwards.
TCTTTGGAATGTCTGGAGATTGGAGGAGTTTCCTGATGACCAGGGAAAGGCAAACATTGGAGGGTGTAGAGAAGATTGAGCCAGGCTCTTCCTGGAGGTGCACAGGCAACATACACAAGTCAGAAAATGGGAAATTCCAACAGAATGTACTAAAAATTGTTTTCACCCCAGGGGTGGTCAACACTAGAACAGGCTGCCCAGAGAGGTTGTGGAGTCTCCATCCTTGGAGATATTCCACTGGATGGAGTGGAATGGACTGCCATTCTTGGCAGTCTGCTGTAGTTGGACCTTACTATAGAAGACCATTGGACATCTCTCCTAACCTAAATCATTCTATGCTTCTACGATGTTCAGTGGCATGGGCAAATAAAGCTTCACCGTTGAACTTTTTTTTTTCCTTTTTTCTTTTAAATAATTGCTCTAATAATTTTCAGTGTATTCTGTTGTATTTAGGCTCCATACACAATCCTTTGAACAAGAGTATTTATGTTTCATTCTAAAGCTCTTGTTGAATCAAGAGGATTAATGTTTGGGGATTTAATAGTCTCCAGTTTAGCTGAACTCAGTAAATCTGTCTCTGGGCTGACAAAGTGTTGGAGTGTTAACTATTTTGCGATGGATAGAATGATGACAGCATCGAATCTTTTTTTCTTTAATATTGAGGAAGTATTGAAGAACGTAAATAGACAATGCAAAATTAAAACTGGATTATTAAAATAATCCACTGTAGATGTGCACAACTATCACCCTAATGAAGTTTGGAAGTGATTGTAATGGAGGAAACATGAACTAATGCCAGCAAGTTTTTTGATGTAACAGTCATTTTACAAACAAGATGACATGAACTTCATTAGAGAGAGAACTAGCATAGAAATGTTTTTATACACATAGAATTCCCCACACAGCAGTTAGAACCGAAAGCCAAAAATGCAGAAATTTACAAGTTACGTTACCTCACAAAGTGGTTCTTCGAACTATCAGCATGCCAGATCCTCCAGCCATTATTGAGTGGAGGATTAAAATGGCAGATTTTAGAGTGACTTAATTTTAATAATAGGGAACTCAAATAAGGTTGAGGGAACAAATACAGAATCAAGAACAAGCACAGCTGTCTTCTGACCATTATTTAAAAATTACTCTATTTTGGATGGAGGTTTTTTGTAAACTCGCTACCATAACATTGGGATTAGTCAACACGTAAATCCTCAATGGTAACTGTGATACATTAATGTATCTTTTGTTGGCTAAAATAGATTTAGAATGCAGTATTGTCATTGCATATATTTTTAGAACAAAAAGAATGTATGCAGGTGTGGGATATTTTTTACAGATGCCATGGTGTTTGAAAAGCAGTTGTTTTATTTTTGTGATTAGTTTTTTTGTCAGTTTGCTTGACTGGTTATATATTTGTCTTAGCTGTCTGGCGCATAATTGTGGAGTGCCGATGAAGTGGGTATGTTCACAATGTAATGACTACAAACTCATACCAATGTAAGGCTTGCATTGGTTTAAAATTAGAAGAAAAGCTATTGTAAGTTTTTTCTGTTTCAGAGCTGTTTTGTTTATTTCGGCATAGTTTGAATTGCTAGTCTTTGAAACAGCGTTGTTGCTGATTATTGACATAAAATGCTACCTTCAGAAAATGTGTTGGTTTTTTCCTCCAAAGTACAAGCAAGATGCATAAAAATAATAATTACGTAGATCAAAAAGAAAAGTGCATATTTTTCTCCCAGTGTAAAGCCATAGGAAAATAATGGCTTCGTACTCTGAACTCAAAAATCAGCACTCAAATGGGTAGGAAACTTTCCCATTAATTCATAATCACATAGTGCCAAACTTATCTAATGTTAAAAGATTAGTTGTGTTGTTTGTTGAATAATCTTTTCTTAGATCTTTTGAATTTCTTTTTGTCAGGAGATGGCAACTTTGTCTCATTATCTCTGTCTCAAAATAATGCAAGGCTGTATGAACTTGCTTGATTTGATTCTGCAGTAGCTACATATCCCAAACTAGCTTTCACTTCACAGAGACTTGAGAATTCATGAGGCTGGATTTTAAATTCTTACCATCACACCTACTTTTAAAAAATGATCGGTCTTCTAGTAGACTCTTAAAAATTTTGAGCTAAGGAAAGTCAAAACCCTGGGTCTCCAGGCAAACTTGTTTTCTTGTCCATTTAAATCAGTAGTAACAGTTACAATCTCCAGAATAAGTCTATTGTGGTGTTATAAAGCTAATGACATCTAATTTTGTTAAGCGCATATCAAAACTGTAGAAATAAAGGGATAATTTGCACAACCGTGAAGTGCCTCATAAAATGGATAGTAGTGAAGCTGTGTGGAAGATCAGATAAATTTCATCTGACACAAAAAAGGGTAAGATACTGAATCTTTTGAGTGAGACTTGATGGGAGCAGTTCTCAGACTCTTCCATACTCTTTCCTCACTCCCTGTGACCCTTGTGAAATTCTACTAAAAAGAAAAATATTGTGATAGGCATGTAATTTGGGTGGTTTAGAATACATTTCTCTACATGGGAGATGCAATTTTACCTAGTCTTCCACTGAATAAACTATTTTTAATAGTTTAATTCAAGGACTTTGTGTAATTGTGATGGCTGGTCTTGTCAACAGTGTTATGATTGAATTTGGAAGCTCCATAATATTGAAAAAACATTGTCAACAGTGTTATGATTGAATTTGGAAGCTCCATAATATTAAAAAAACATTTTTTATTTTATTTTTTTTTTAGATTAAGTTGAAGAGAAGATTCAGTGCCATTAATGCAATATATCTGCAGAGATTTAAATAGAATTGTCATTATACTTATTTTATTGTCCATGGATGCTACATCTTTCAGACGTGAGCTTTTTGCAAAGCCCTTCCTTTCATCAGCCATTTTACTAATCATGACCAGGCTGAATAAGCTGATTGCTTTTCTAGAGTTAAGGTGGAAGTTAATTTCTACTACTTGTTCTGTTTTGACTACCTATATTTTAATTCCCCACCTGTTTAATTCTAGAAATTGACTTATACTGAGAGGCAGATGAAAAAAAAAAAATATTTTTTTTTCTCAGAATGGATGAATCTGAAGTTAAATACACAAAAACTAGGAGTTTCACCTGACCTAGCTTTAGGATTTTATGTACTAGATGTCTTTGGTTGTCTAAATGTACTAGCTGGTGACAAGAAACAGGCCATTTTAGAGCATGGGTTATTTTAAATGTCTACTTTCCATTGGTTCCTTGTTAATTTTCCTTTTTTATTGTGTTCAAAATCATTACTATTGTCTTAAAGGACACTTAAATAATACACCTTTGGATGAGATAGCTGTAAAAGTGAATTATACATAAAAGCTAGTTGAAAAGATAAATGAGAAACATGATGAAAATTATAACAAAATATTTTGAGCAAGGATGTGTATGCTGGCTTAAAATGCTTTGAAATAGAATGAAGCACTGAATGAAGCAATAAAACCCTGTCACTGTACTGAATTTCTTCAGAAATTCCATTAACTAGGGAAATTTTAAATAAAAAGATAAAGCTTAAGAATTGGAAGGAAACTTTTAAAGACAGTTTACGGGTTTATTAAAGTTCAATCATGAACCAATTAATGTAAGAAAGGTACAAGCTGTTTTTATTTTATTTGATAAAGCATCTAGCATTATGTTCACCCTCAGGGCACAATAGCATGACAGGCTGCTTTATTCACCATAAAGCTTGCTTTTTTCTCTCTGTTTTTACAACGTGCAATTAAAATACTTGAAGCACTAGCCTGTTTTTAACAAAATCAGTTTATAAACAGCTAGCAGTACAATTCAATGGTTGCTTCCACCTGCAAAGGAGAAATACAAACAATATATTCTTTTCTTAAAATCAGTGCTTTTGAGTTAAAGTAAATATTTCTTTGTACCAATAGAGTTCATGAGGGAATAGTTTAATTAGAAATAGTAAGGAAATTGTTTGGGTTACAGTTTTGGATTTAGACTTGAATTAGACTTTCAAATGTCTGTCCTATCATATTTTTCTTTGGAAGAAAAAGAATTAAGTAAGTAATTTATCCTCTAACACCTACTATTAATTTTTGCTATTAATTGTTTGCAGAACTATCTTTTTATCATAAGATTGTGTTTCATTTTCCACTGAAAATATAATTAACTTTTAATTACATATTATTATATGAAACTTCAGCAAAAAACAAAGATCTTCTGTAATTCTTATAAGAAACCAGGGACGGGGGGGAGAGTAAAATTTTTGATTAGCTGTAACTACCACATTATAGTCTTTCCACAATGAATATGGTGTTACTAGAATGGGAAGCTGTTTCATTTGCGGGAACTTACAATTTCTCAGGGAAAGCAGAGTTTTAGTAACAACTCTGACAGACTTAGCAAACAGAATTTATGAAAAGTCAACTTTATGTTGGAACTTTTAAGCTCAGTAGAAACTCTCTTCCCCAATGGCTAAAAAAAGGTTTCCGCTGATGGTAGTTTCATCTACAAATGTGTGCAAGAGGCAGTAGTGAAGAACACTGCACGTTTCCGCTTTCGGCTCCCTATTTGCCTGATGAAAGGAAGTCATAATTGTTCACCTGAAGGATAATACAGGTCAGATCTTGAAAATATCAAAATGTTCTTTGTCCCAGGATATGTCTGCTGATATCCTGAGGTACCTATTTTTTATGTTTGAGTAAGATCTGTCTTTAGAAGAGTCTCCTCAAAATAAACAACTTACTGTGTACAATGCTCCTCTTAGTGTTTGTTTCTCACCTGCTTCCTCATGGCAGAATTACTGTATTCTGGGACTGCAGCATACAAAATAGATTTAGTTTCTTCCTTGGTCTGTAAATAGAACCAGTGTGTATTGATGCACTTAAAAAGAAAGATATGTAAGAGAAGGACATGTACATTCATTTAATATTTGAAGGTAGGAGGCAGTTTATGAATGAGAATTGTAACTGTGGATATGCAAAAGGCAGTGATGATGGGTTCAGCCCTTAGGTTTGAATTTTTACTTGCTGCTTAGTGTGTTGAAATAGTATATAATATTATAAGATTTATCATGAAGAAATTTGAAATTTTTAATGAATATAACATGCTATTCCAAGACTACCAATAAGTTTTACGTGTCTAGGGACCTGTTGCACCTGGGTCGGGGCAACCCCCGGTATCAATACAGGCTGGGGGAGGAAGGGGGTGAGAGCAGCCCTGCCGAGAAGGACTTAGGGGTACTGGTGGATGAAGAGCTGGACATGAGCCAGCAATGTGCGCTCGCAGCCCAGAAGGCCAACCGTATCCTGGGCTGCATCCAAAGAAGCATGGCCAGCAGGTTGAGGGAGGTGATTCTGCCCCTCTACTCTGCTCTGGTGAGACCCCACCTGGAGTCCTGCGTCCAGCTCTAGAGCCCTCAGCATAAGACAGACACGGACCTGTTGGAGCGGGTCCAGAGGAGGGCCACGAAAATGCTCAGGGGGATGGAACACCTCTCC
>NW_008795122.1:1437116-1461582 GCF_000699145.1 Aptenodytes forsteri | reverse complement strand
GCCCCATCCCTGGAAACATTCAAGGTCAGGTTGGACGGGGCTCTGAGCAACCTGATCTAGTTGAAGATGTCCCTGCCCACGGCAGGGGGGGTGGACTAGATGACCTTTAGAGGTCCCTTCCAACCCAAACTATTCTATGGTTCTATGATGATTCTATGATTAACAAAGTATATAACACACCACATTTCATGTGACATAGCAGATGCTTTTGTCATTCATACTTTGACACAATCAATGAATCAATGTATAGTTCAGAATTACACTTTGTTGTTTGAAAAAATCAGAGCAACTATGAGAAGCAACTATTTGAGACTGCAAAGGAGCCAATAGCAACCATATGTATTAAAATAATATGATTAGAATGATACTGCAGACAGCTAATTTAGCAAGTGACAGTTTGGGTGTATAGGGTCAAAGATTAATAAGTGAGATTGTTACAGGGTAGGAAAAAGTTAGTTTTAATTAAAACCTTATATTTTTAAAAGAGATGTGGAATGCATGGAGAGTTTGAGTATCCACAGTGCTTCACGTCTATGGAATTCTTGGTACAGGCTGCAGACTACAGTGCATAAAATGAATTTTTAAATATTATCTGTTTTCTGATAATAGTAGAAAAGCATAATTATTTCTTTCAAAAATTAGATGGCAAAAGGACAGCAGAAAATGTCAAGCTGAGAAAGAGTGGACTACTTTCTGATTAAAGTAGATTTATTCGTTATTGCTTTACAGACCTTCAGACCTTGATAAACTGAAGGTTTCAGACATTTAAATTATATGATTTAAATAATTTAGTTAGGCCTCTAATTTCTTTACCTGTTCACTAGAGATGAGCAAGTTTAAATGCTTTATCTAAGATCAAGAAGGAAGGAAAAACCAGGCAGTTCAGGGTTAAAATGTAATTTCTGCTCTAGAAGAGCACTATTGATAGTTGTGACAAAGTATTTCCACATGTGTTTCAAAGGAAGAAGAGCAGAATTCTCTCTCCAATTCTGCACAGATCAAACCTGATAAAATACATTAATCAATAAACAAGTACATTCCCAGTACTCGGATGATCTTTGGATAGTTTTAGAAGTAATTTGTGTATGTTCCCAAGCACAGTTTCACTGATAGGAAGTTTGCATTGATAGTAGTTTAGGATGATATGCAATTAACAGGTAATGTAACAATCTCCAGACCAGTTACTGTAAATCTAAGGAGTTTAGATTTAAAAGAAATGCAAGCACATGAAAGACTGAAAAAGCAAATTTATGATACATGATGACCATTTAATTTATCCAGGAATGTGTTAGTGATTTTTTTTTTTTTTTTTTTAAATGGCATCTTGAGTGCGTATTATGCCAGGTTCAATACAATTATTTTCTCAGGATACTTGGATTATTTTTTGATAGGTTTCATTATATCTCTGGCTTGGTTTTCCTTCAATCAGAAGGCATGTGGACAAGAGTGAGGTTCCCCCTCTTCTATTCACTCTTTCATTCTCCTCTTCCCCATATCTCCTACAGGAAATGTAAAGTGCTTTGCCAAATGTATGTTGTTGTCCTTCTGAAGTATTTTTCCCTTTATCTATTTTTTCATTTGTACAAGAACACATACTTTCTTTTCCTCAAAGACTAAACTTGTTGCAAATATTCTCCAATCACTTTAGCTGGTTTCTTGATAATCTCAACTCCAGAACAGTAGTAAGAAATAAATACATCAGATGCAGTCCTCTTGCACAAAGCAAATCTTGAAGATAAATGGAAAAAAACCCACCCAACAACCCACAAACAAACCCTGTTTTTAAAATGAGTCTTGAAATGTTTTAAGCTTGACTTCTGAGGCATTGCTACAGATGAGGAATATTTTAGACCTACTATTCAATATTCAGTAGAGCATAATCCCTTGAAGACTGTGACCTTCCTAAGATCCTTAGTTAATAGAGGTACAGTTCAGCTTGAGCATCACAAACAATTGGAAGAAAGTATAATTGCACACACTTCACCTCCTTCCACAATTTCTTCCCAAGAGAGGAACACATCCAGGCTAGTAATTTTTCCAGAGGAAAAGCTGAACAAAAATATCACCAGTCAGACTGCAGTGTAAATCAGCCTTGTTTTATTATCGTTAGTTGTCTGATGGATTAGTTGCACAGTAACTTGCTGTTACTTTGGGTGCTCTGTTTTGAATGCAGGCTGCAGCTGAGGTTCTCTAATTTTTGCATATATGTCTGTACATATGTATCATGTACATACTGTCTACTATATCTGCTATCTTCTCCTAAAAGAAGAGCTGTCTGACTGTGAATGGAGTTTTACCACTGAACTTTTTGCTTTGCTTGTATGCATTTGTTAAGCAATCCTTTCTAAAAAGAAATTAATAAGCAGAAAAAAAAGGGAATTTCTGATGAAGACTTGATGCTTAATTAGGTAAATATGAAAAAAAAAATGCCTGAGAAATGCCAGTTTATATAAGTAGAAATGGCTGCAACTTGTATTTCTCTGTTAAAGCCAATATAAAAGCTGTCAGGGTTCATATTTTGTGGTCTATTTGCCTCCTAATCATTCTCAAAGAATCTGTGTGTTAAAGGAGATTTATGCGTCAACTCTGAGAATGGACGCTCTCCAGCGTTTATATCTGCACAGCATGCAGCCAAAAGGTAACTTTTATGTAGTGCTGTGAATTCTGTCGACAGTGAGCCTGACTGACCCCTTCAGCCTGGGTGCTGCTGGGGGCAGGAAGGTGCTTTCACGAAAAATGAACTTGGTCAGAGTTGGCGGGGGCGGGAAGATAGGCTGATGTGTTGCCCTCAAAGGCAACAGGGGTGAGATTAGAGATTTAATCAGTGTTTTAGCCTTGAGCCATTTCTCAGTCCGCACCTGGAGTTTAGAACTGTGCTTTCTAAGCAGAGTTTCAGAAGGATGGAGGAAGAAATGCCACGTGTTTCATCCGAGGGATGGACACATTGCGGGTTCAGCAGTCTGCCCATCTGCGTGAGCAGGCTCTGTGCCTCGGAGGTTTCTCTGACAACTCAAATTCTTGAACCAATCAGTTGGGAAACCGTCCAAAGAAATCAATCCTTTTATGTAATTCAAATGCTTCCTCTTGCATCTCCTTTCACTAATGCTTCAGAAGAAAAATGGTGCTAATGTGTCCTATACATGCATATCTTCTTAAGAAAAGCTACAGTAACAAACCTGAGCAAATACATCTCCCGGAATCTCACCATTTCTTGGGAGACAAATAATAATTTGTTATTAGGATGCAAGTGAACAAGTCCAGCTTCTAGTTCTTTGGCACTGGCTTAATTCATGGGTGACTGTATCAAGAGACTACACGATTAAGAATCATAAATACAAATATGGAAAGAATTAATAACTGGATGGGTTAATTACACCTGTCATACACACAGCTGAGCATTTGGCATGAATATTTGATGGAGCCTTGTTTGGCAAACTTTTAAGAGTATTAGCACCACAGCTGTTACCTAAGGAAGTAGTTATCCATTTTCCGTGCTGCTAATAATCTCCCTTCTCTACAGAAACATTGGTAATTAACCCTGGGTACTATTTCCACTATCCACTCAACAGTCTCCAGTACAGTACAGTCTTTTAGAAAAATAGGTTCTTAGGTAAGCTTCTTTGCTTAACAGTGTTTTCTGTCTCCTGACAGAAGATTCTCTTGTACTGGTGGTAAATTTGGTTTGGTCTGTACTGGTTTCATGTATTTGTCAGTCTTAAAGATGTTTTAGTGGCAGGATGTTTTCCCATCCATAGTGGGCATAGGAAAAGGGTACTGACTATGAATGGAGCTGGAATGCAAACACTGTCAGTTGTAATTGTTATAATTCTTTTTATTCTGTTTTTTTTTTCCTTGAAGTATCAATTTCCTGCACAATTTGCTTCCTTCAAAGCTAAGTATAAAGTGATGAAAAATTTCCTGGTATTTCTTGTGAATTTACAAATATTTTCATTAGATGATTTTATATGCTATGAAGTAGGCTGGCACTCCAACTAGAAGAAGTTTTTGTTTGCTTGTTTGAGGAGTTTTAATACGTGCCTTAAACATGGACCCTTAATTATGCTGTGTTACTTTTTCAACTAAGCAATGTGAATTAGCCCTTCTGGAATAGGAACAGTCGTCTTCTGCTTCCTGCTCCTCACTCTTTAGCCTCCAGGGTTTTGTGTGCCTCCTGGGCTGGGACTTTGTTGTCCTAGTGCTGGTGTACCTCCTCAGCAGGGACTCAGAATGTTGCCCGAGGCCTTATGTGGGGAAAAGAACAGAGCAACTTTGATTATTTTATGGACTGATTTTCTGCTGGTTCTCAAATTTTAGCACATTAGATAAAGAAAGGACTTCTTGACTGACTATGGCTGAGTGAAGGAACAGCTCCTAATAACTAATGTTCTGCACTCCCAGGATCGCTTGTTGCAAGCGGAGAGCAGAATGAAGGGAAACACTCAGATAAGACTCTGAATTGCTAGTCCTGCTGGGAACAATTAGGACAGTTGGTGGCTTGTTCTGGCTTACTCAGCTGGCTGTTTTCCCCACAAGGCCACGTGGGAGGAAAGGGTAACAAGACTGCCTGGCACTCTAGCTACTTTCCTGACAAGACTTTGACTTTGTGGTGAAGGGAACCTGAGCAGAGACGAGATCTGCTCTTTATAGCTTGGAGTGCTATGTATTTATCTCTGGCTGATACAGGGAAACTGAAGCTCTGTAACATGGGGGGGGGACACAAACTCAGGTTCTGAAAAGACTGTACCGTTTGTGAGGTTATCCCAGAGAAAAGCTGCACAGCTCGGTGGTAAACAGCCTGTATCTTGATTAGTGTGTTGGCAGCATTTGTAATGCTCTAGCAAGTATATTATAAAGTTCTCGTTTGAATATTTTGTTCTGTGGGGTCTTTTTAGTGCAAAATGTTCCTTCCATGTAAGCTAGTTTGTGCCTTGAACTTGTATTTTGTTGCTAATGTTATAACAGACAACCGCATATCATTATTCATCTATTTTATTTAATTATTGATCCTTTCAACTTTACAAGACTTAATTAGAATTTGCTGTATTGAACGAAACAAAAAAAATTAAATTTGTTGAATTAGTAAATAACAGAGAATTAGTGGTAGTTTAGTGATTTAATTAACACAGCTTTATCCCAGCACACTAGTTAATGAAAGGCAAGCATTGGGCCATCTGGTACAGTTTCAGGAAATGTGGAAACAGAACTGCTTTACTTTGTACCTTCCTCTCATTTGTTATTTGCATTTTGATGAGTCCACTGGTTCTCCTCTTTCAGATGACTATTTGCTTTCCCTGTGAAGTCCCTAAAACACTATAGGAACCTTTAGGATAAAATACTTTTTATAATTGTAAGGTGATTTTAGACCCTATTCTGTTTCACAAAACTGTTCAATATTCTAAAGGTTGAATGGCACAATAAATATGATCTATCCAGAAGGCCTGTAGCCATCACCCCCATGCAATCTAATTAAAAGCTGCACATCTTTGCTCAGTGGTGGTCAAGCTTAATTTGCTCAGTCCAGTTATTGTTGCAGGGTGCCAGGGGACTGGGAACTGTAGAATCTTTTTTTCTAAACCTGGTACATTTATCTTGAAAGTAAAAGGTAAACTTCCAGGTTCCCAATGAGTAACAATGCAAGATACTGCATAATCTCAGGGAAGTCTTTCTATGAGCTTGCATCGTTCTGCATTCTGTATTCTTCTAGTTACAAAGTTAATTAAAAAAAAAAAAGGGTTTTGTGCAATCTTCTCTTATTTTTTTCTTTTTTTTTAATAGATTAATGAAAAAAATGAAGTTTTAAAGTTATTTTAAAATAACATAGGGTAAATATTTTGGTGTTGAAATGCATCTCCAGGGAATTGAGGTTTCTGAATTATGGATGTTTGAAATTTTCACTTAAGTACTTCAGAATGTCACTAAAAATGTACTTGCACTGTCTGCCAAGAATGAACCAGTGATATTTGAAGTTATCTGAGAAAAAAACCCAACTAACCAAAAAAACCAACCAAAATAACCCCAAAACAAACAGAACAAAAGTTAAGTGGTTCTGTTCCTGCATTTTACTGAAAAGAAGGAAAGCAAACATTCTCTTGAAGGATTCACTTTTCCCAGCAAGTATTTCTTAAGATCCATGACCATCGTGCTATCTACTTTATCAACTGATAAAGGTAGTTCTTTGTTATCATTTTAACAGCATCAGGATGTGAATAGAACTGAAGGATGGTAAAAGAACTGAGAGATATTGATTTTTGTGCTTTATAACGATTTGTTTTGGCCATCAAAAGCTTCTCATTTGTATCAATACACTTCTTTTATCAATATACTTCTTGTGGATATTCAAATACCCATACATTTTCTTGAAGACCTAAGCAGGGGAAGAATTAGGATGGATGTACTGAAGTAAGTAACTTCAACGATCGTGTAAGATCTTACGTTTTCAGAAATACTTGATGCTAAGTAGTCTGATTTTAGTCCTTGTATGTCATCACTTTGGCTTGGAAGACAGTATACAACTTACAAATTGTAGCTGATAGTAATTACAACATTGTTGTGCCCTCTAAGGAAGACTTTTTGCTCCACAGTTTACTTGATGACATTCATAGAATCATAGATTCGTTTAGGTTGGAAAAGACCATTAGGACCATCGAGTCCAACTGTTAACCTAACACTGCCAAGTCCACCACTAAACCATGTCCCTAAGCGCCATACCTACATGTCTTTTAAATACCTCCAGGGATGGGGACTCAACCACTTCCCTGGGCAGCCTGTTCCAGTGCTTGACAACCCTTTTGGTGAAGAAATTTTTCCTGATATCCAATCTAAACGTCCCCTGGCGCAACTTGAGGCCATTTCCTCTTGTCCCATTGCTTGTTACTTGGGAGAAGAGACCAACACACACCTCGCTACAACCTCCTTTCAGGTAGTTGTAGAGAGCGATGAGGTCTCCCCTCCTCATAAGACATGTTCTCCAGACTCTTCACCAGCTTCGTTGCCCTTCTTTGGACACACTCAATGTCTGTCTTGTAGTGAGGGGCCCAAAACTGAACACAGTATTCGAGGTGCGGCCTCACCAGTGCCGAGTACAGGGGCACGATCACTTCCCTACTCCTGCTGGCCACACTAGTTCTGATACAGGCCAGGATGCCATTGGCCTTCTTGGCCGCCTGGGCACACTGCCGGCTCATATTCAGCCGGCTGTCGACCAACACCCAGAGGTCCTTTTCTACCAGGCAGATTTCCAACCACTCTTCCCCACGCCTGTAGCATTGCATGGGGTTGTTGTGACCCAAGTGCAGGACCCGGCACTGAAGAATGGGACTGGCCACTGTGAAAAGACAATTGAACATCTCTTAGAGGGAGTTTGTTAGATCCAATGGGATTTTTAGCTTGTGTTCAAGAAGACACTATTCCCTAACTTTAACTTCCTTGGTGTTTTTTTCACTATAAAATTCAGATTGGGAAATGGTTTTATTAAAGCCTAAATATAGCTTTAAAGCTATTGCCTACTTGGTGGGAGGGAAACAGAAGTTATTTGCCTTTTGAGTCAGTGCTAATTATATTTTCCCTTGAAAACCTTTGCCATCAACTTGGTTCTGCAATTAAACAGTGCAGCTGAAAAATGTCTGCTTTCTACCCCAGAAGTCATTAACTAAAAAAGTTGTTTTTTTTTTTTTTAAAGTTGCTAATGATGTCCACATTCTTCTCCACAGCTGTCTTTCTTGCATGTTGCATAGCATTGTTTTAAACATCAGAATGGATATAATCTGCAGAAACAGCTTTTCATCCAGAAACAGTAAGGGTTACTTGATGTCTGCTGCAGTTCAGTTTTTATTCCTCTTGATTTCATCTTTTCTTTTATAACTCTTAATGCCATTTAGAGAAAGTAGTGCTAGCCTAAGGCAAGTGCATTGGCTGTGACCATGTTAACCAAGTAGCATGGCCCAGTGGGAGCAGTAGATCTTTATGGCAGGACAGTTGGTAGTGAGGATCTAGCTTAACTAAATGTTTCAGTCATTAGCTCTTATCTGCTCCTGTAGACTTGAATATCTATTGGTGTTTGGGGCTCATCAGATACCCTCCTGGACTGAATGTTTGATTAGTCTAACTTGATAGGAATCCACTCTGTATGTCCCATGGCCATTTGCAGGGTGAACTGAAGCACAGTAAGAGGAGGCAATTGGAAGACTCGCTTCTGACCTGGACTGAAACGCAAATAGACTCAAAGTAAGAGAACTGTTCCATGAATCAGTCTTGTGCATCCACCCACTAATGACCATTCAGTCAGTTGTACTGAGTAGAGAATTTGAAGTAAAATCTCTCAAAATGTATGTCATGTCAGTATTGAGTCCTCAGCACCTAGTGCTTTTTGCTGCAGTTCTACTCCTACTGTACTGCACTGTCTGCCTGTGTAGACACAGCCACTGTCATCTGAACAGGAAAGTAAGATTTCACTTGTCTCAATAGAGGTAATAAGAGTCACTACTTAATTTTGCATAAACGCATAGTCCGATGCAGGAAAGGCTCAAGCTTCTGTTGCGTTCACTCTTTGTAATCTGCTTATTATAGCAGGATGTGTGGGTCTTACTGTGGTATGTTAAGGGCCGTACCTTTTCTCTCACTGAAGACAAATACTCAACGGAACTATAAAATGTGCATAGTCTTTTACCCATGAATGGTAAGTTATTTGGGATCAATGCTTTCAGTACTTCCCAGAAGCCCCATAATTTTCCTTGATAATCACTGTTTAACTGCCATGCTTCCCTACACAAATTTAATTTCAATTTTTCCCCCACAGTTGTAGTAATTTTAAATGTGTGACTGCAATTAGCTAAAATGCTAACTGTGAATTGAGTTTGACACTCTTCTTTCAGCACCATTTTAATGAAGAATTAAATATTCTTCATCCTTTCTGAAGTCTGAATTTAGTGTTTTAGCTAACCATCAATCAGAGGTTCATGTCTGCTTTCCATTACCTTCCCAGTCATATTCTGTTAGGCTTCTTTCACCATTTTAGTATCCAGGAGCCTGGCAGCTAGACACTAAGTGATGCAACTCACATCTGTCGTGTCTGGCTCATGCTTTCTCCTATCCCCAAGGTGATAATTGTATCATCTTTGTAGTATTTTGTTTTGTTGCCCTTTTTATTATTATTTTTATGTATGTGTTCCTATTAGAGCAAATGAAAAATGAATCATTGGAAAGACTTTTCTTTTGTAGATGCACATTTTACCCATGCTGTGGCCAAGAAAAAATGGAGTAGCAGGGAGTCTTAGTCTCCCTAGGCCCTGTATGCAGTCAGTCAGTAAAGAGAGGGAGAATCCACAGTGTAATTCAAAGCAGAAATAACTTATTTTATGCATAAACTGCACTTCAGCAGTCAGCTTAAATTGTGAGGGGAACATAAGTGTGCTGGTAAGTTATGTATTTTGAGACTGCTTTGGAGTCTCACTCTGATGTTGATATGTCTCTGCAGTTGCTTAGACAACTGTGCTGGCTGCATAGTCAGACAATGCGAGTACCCTCCCTTCTCCCACTGGAAAAAAAAATATTTCCGTAATTTCATCCTCTAGTGGGGTGTTTTCATTTCCTTACTACTTATTGGTAGTTTTCTTTTGTATTCACAACATACAGACGTAATCTCACAGGTAAAATCTTTGAGCTGATCGACTTGTCTCTGATATTTTTTTTTCTCCATTATGAGTATTTGCGAATCTGTATTTCTAACCATAGGGAAAAAAAAAGTGCTCTGTTTCTGATGAATAATACCACATAGATGAACATTATTATTCACATTAAAAACTTCAGAAGGTGCAATGCATTGCTTCCCGGTGAGGTTATTTGGTTTACAATGCTGTTGGAATCAGGGGATATAAGCCGAGAGTTAGAAGTAAATTCTGGAATTTCAAAATTATTGTATTATATTTTACAATATTATACTGTAGGTCTTTAACTTCTAGAAAGTCTGTGAGGAAAAGTAACTGAACTTGGAAGTTTTACAAGGTTTGATAACTGTATATAGTTTTGATGCAGGGGGAGGTCTTACTATGATAAATTATTTGTCTTATATGAATAAGACAAACCAGACACAAGTGGTGTAGAAAGTACTTTCTATGCAGATGTGAATCCACTTGGAAAGATTTGAAAAAAAACCACAAACAAAAAACAATGAGAATTGAAGGGTTTCTGTGTGCTAAAGCTGTGGCTGCTCTCCAATGGTAATGGATTATCCACATCTATGTTTTTTGATCTTTATGGGTATTTGAAGAGAAAAAAGTGTCCAAAATTGCAAGCAGGGAGTAGAAGACATTTTTATTTGTTAAGGTAGATAATTTGATTATCAAAATGTTGGA
This sequence comes from Aptenodytes forsteri, assembly GCF_000699145.1. Lineage (NCBI taxonomy): Eukaryota > Metazoa > Chordata > Aves > Sphenisciformes > Spheniscidae > Aptenodytes > Aptenodytes forsteri. The sequence continues at coordinate 1,451,233 of NW_008795122.1, read as the reverse complement.
TTTCTCTCTGTCAATCTTGTATGGTTAGGATATTGTTATTTTAACCTGGTGTTCTGCTGGTGTATGTAGTTTTCTGTTGCAGAATACACATTCAGTTTTTCTTTTCACGGTTTTATGCATCCTCTGAGATCGTATCTGACTACACTCAGGTAAATTAAGGTAGAATTGGGAAGGTACCTGTGACCTATCTTTGATTATTAAGTATTAGAAATGGAATTAAAAAAAAAATGTTTTAAGTCCTTCTTAAGAATAATGATTTGTTACCAGAATGACAGGGAACAGTCTGTTTGCAGTTGTACAACGTAGAGCACCACAGAATTCATGGCCAAGTTGAGGCTCCTGGGAGCTACGGTAGTTCACATGGTGCTTAAAACAACTCCAAGCAAACTGTAGAGCATCTTATTGTAATTAGACATTATGTAAAATAACCTGTAGTAGTGTCCTGTTTGGGAGGACTTGAAGATGTGGCGGTGCTTTTCTACATTATCATCATTATATTATGTACTCCAGCTACCGCCTTAAAAATGAAAGTCTGCGCTATGCAGGAAAGCTGGTTTCAGTCAGACAGCTGCACAAGTGTACACTCATGTGTGCACACACTCTCTCATCTATGCTAGATAGTAAGATGTGGGAAAACTCCAGTTTATTTGCAGCAGTTTTTCCTAAACCTAGCTGAACTGAAGACTCAATTAGAATGTCTGTCTGAAAGGAAATATGCACTTCACGAAATCCCCTGCCACTTTTTTTTCCATCTTTACTGTGTTTTTTTTTTAATTACCAAATATTTACACATGCATATACCAGAATGTACACTAAGAGTTTTGTGATTATTGCGGTTAACAATATTCAGCCTTTTCATTCATAGTAAGTTTTTATCTATATGCATGGTTTGTAGAATTATATTTAAAAAAAAAAAACCTGAAGATTTTTATTCACCTTTTGTTTTCCATCCATGCTTATCTGAGCAATTTTTCATTGGTTTGTTGGGGGTTTTTGTAGGGTTTTTTTGTCTGGGTTTTTTGGGTTTTATTGTTTGGGGGTTTTTTTTGGTTTTTTTTGTTTTTTTTAACTGAAGAAAACCTGACTTCCTATAGCTGAATCTCATGGAAGTTCTTACACACCACTGAGCATAATGGACACGTACTGGTGTAGTAACTGGCTTTGGCATTTGTCTGAGCATAGTTTTAACCAAAACCTTCAATTCAGCAAACTTCCACTTGTTCTGCGGGAGTTTTGTCCCTGACAATACTATCTCTATCTAAGAATTAGTTTCATTCCTTGTTAAGGAGAAATACATTTATGTATCTCCAAGGGAACAACCTCTTGGTCAAATACTACTCTATGTTACAGGTTTACTCCCATAACCTCAATGCATTTTTTGATCAGATGTTAAGGATTAAATGGAATTGGAGAAAACTCTGAAACGGAAATGCTGCACTCACCTAAGGGAAACTGTACCCAAGACCTGCCACTGTCATATGGGTGAGCTATTGGTACTCAATACTAATAACTAGTATCTCTTCTAACTTAAGCATACACTCAAGAGGAATCAGTATTGTCCAGGCTCTGATGTCCTGACCAATCTCAAGACTTGTCAATATTTTTCTGTCAGTAAGAAATACTTGAAATATATTTGAGCTAATTTGTATTTTTCTCCATCTTCCTTGTGTGCACATGACTGCATCTCCCAGCAAGGCTCGCTCCAGGGAGTAACTAGTTTACTTCATGTCTCTTCATGGAGTATCTTGCCCAGACAGTTGCTCTTTCAATGTGGGCTGTACAGCAATTCTTTGTTCTCTCCTCCTGTAGCGGGCACTTTAATTTTAGCAGGAAAGAAGGGAGGACAATTTTCCATATGTTTTCAAGAAAAGGCTGTGACAAGTTAGCTATATTTAAGAAATATGTCAATACTTGAGGATGTTCATTTTAAATATTCAGTAAGCTGGGGGGTTGTTTGTCCTTACACTGTAATTTCTACTGTGATTTACTATGATTTAGAATTCTGGTTTAGTTTGTCACAACATTTACTTTCATGATTTGAGCTTGGTTTTACTGTTTTGCAAAAACGTAATGGAAGACCAGTGCTTTTGTTACCTACATCGTCCTGTTTATTCCAAACTTTAAGCTTTACAATTGTTTTCCGTGACCGATTGTGCCACCTCGCTGTCGACATCCTAGGTCAGGCAACTCTACAGTTGTTGTTATACAGTATGTAAACAATAACTTCCTTTTATAGATCAAGACAACAAATCCAAATGTAAACTTTACTTCTCAAAATCTTTATCATCTTTGCAAAATGAGCCTTGTGCAAGTCTTATCTGACTCCCTATATAAATGGAGTACTCCAGGAAGTGAGCAAAAGATCTCCCCTGCACCCCACAACGCCTTATCTCTCTCACAGTTGGAAATGGTTGAGTGTCCATTCACCTTGAAGTAAATTTCCATGGCAGTTTTCAGTACTGTCATGTATGCTTAGAAAACAACAAGCCATTCCTTTAGGTTCTTATTCAATAATTGTACATTGTCCTTTAAATTCTCCTTTTTCTTATTAAGTTGTTGGTTTTCTTGATTGTTTTAATGTTATAGCTCTAAAGGACTTCTGAAAGTGGAATGTAACTACTTGAACAAAACTATTTACTAAAGTATTGTGTCTGTTTACTCAGCTAGTGGTTATTTTTGGTTGTGAAATTAGAAATGGCAGGTGAACAAGAGATGTGTTAAAACTCCATGTTCTCATAATTTTGTTTGTAGACCACTTGTGAATTCTTCTATTTCTGGAGATATCTTTGAAAACTTTTATTTTCTCATTGTAATGTATCTAATTCTTTTGAGTTGAGTCATATGTTATCTTTAATGCCTGATGGTATATCTATATGGTATTTGTGAAATTAGAAATGGCAGGTGAACAAGAGATGTGTTAAAACTCCATGTTCTCATAATTTTGTTTGTAGACCACTTGTGAATTCTTCTATTTCTGGAGATATCTTTGAAAACTTTTATTTTCTCATTGTAATGTATCTAATTCTTTTGAGTTGAGTCATATGTTATCTTTAATGCCTGATGGTATATCTATATGGTATATCTATATGCCTGATGGTGATAGATAGTTGTATTTTACATATTCAATAATGTATTCAAAAAAGTTTTTATGTGGAGTACAGAATTATAACAAAAATTTGAAATGTTTATCAGACTAATGTTTAAAATGTTTGTCAAAGTCCAAGATGAAAATGACACCTCAAAATGTCCTTGAGTGATGGTTAATAGACCTATTTTGGGGAACTTGGTGCAAAGTAGAAGAATATTAAAGTCAAGGGTATAGCTGCTCTCAACTACTGTTAAATTCATTGGAGAACTGACAAACTCTATGAATCAGAAAAAGAAATATTTGTAAGCTATACATGGATACATAGAGTTGTACTTTAGCACTCCTTAATAATGGCCAGTAGATTTCTTCCCTATATTTCTAGTCCTGCCACTCAAGTGAAATGGTGGATACAGCTGTGCTTCTTAAAACTTGGGTAACTGGGCCATTCGTTTGTAACAGAAGCTACCCTGGAAAAGAGTTTCAGTGCAAACAGGATAATAACAACACTTAACCCCTATTATCAATTGCTTCTATTATATTACCTGGGCAGTCGCTAATTAAAGAAATCATGTACTCACTACTAACAGCTCTAGGTTCTCTCTTGACATCTAATCTTACCTCAGCTAGATCAGTCTTCATTTCTTCAGTAATGAGATACTGCTAAACAAGAAGAAATTAGAAACAAATGGTGTAGAACATAAACTTATTTACTATCTCTAGTCACAGATTGCCCAAAAAATCTTTTAAAATTTCCCCAATTCAAAGGACAAAATAGATCACTAACTAAACAAGATATGAAGCACGTTAACTCATTCAGACTGAGGAGTGTTTGATCCTTTTAGTTTCTCAAAAATTTTGTCATAACCTCCCCTCCTCAACCCCAGCACTGGAAAAAGAAAAGACTTTGTGAATGTGATATGGATAGCATATAACTTCATATCTGTACCTGGGAACTTAGGCAGCTATGCCATATTTCATGGAAATCATACGGCTCGTAATCTCTTTCTTCCAGCAGTTCATGCTGCTGACCTGACCCGGTCCTTGCAACACCCATAAAACAACACGTCGGTTGACTGCGAGCTGAGGGCAGCTGGGAAAGACTCAATGATGCCTCACAGTTGTGTGTTTCTTATGACTCTTCACTGTTCTAGATGTTAGGACCCAAGCCCGTTTTCCACCATGCCTATTTCTGATATTCCTGAGGGAATGATGTCCCTGCCTTCAAGCTACAGTTCTGAGAAGATATTTCTCTAAATATCTTTTAGAGATATGGACTCCCGCATGGACTCATCCACAGGTCACAGTCCCTTCGACTCGAGTTCACACTGGAGTTCCAGCCTGTCCAGTACAGCAGCACAGAAACAGCAGCGATGCCCTGGCCATCTGCCAGCCCAGGCACATCGCCATTGCTGTTATCAAAATGTTCCCAGGCACAGTAGAATATGATGATAAGTGGTACAGCAGTACAGCAAGCAGCGAAAGAAAAAACCAGCCACTAACGAGCACTAGACTCTAATATACAGTGAGGCAAGCAAGCCCCATGGCAAGCACAGGAGCCTGCCAATTAATAGCTAAACAGCTATAACAGGTATAAATTCGATCTAGCACATTCCAATCAAACCTGTCATTATCTCGAACCCTTCGAGCCCCACATTGGGTACCAAAAAGGACTGTCGTGGTTTAACCTCAGTCAGCAACTGAGCACCACGCAGCCGCTCGCTCACTCCCCCCCGGTGGGATGGGGGAGAGAATCGGAAGGGTAAAAGTGAGAAAACTCATGGGTTGAGATAAAGACAGTTTAATAGGTAAAGCAAAAGCCGCGCATGCAAGCAAAGCACACCAAGGAATTCATTCACTGCTTCCCCTCGGCAGGCAGGTGTTCAGCCATCTCCAGGAAAGCAGGGCTCCATCACGCGTAACGGTTACTTGGGAAGATAAACGCCATCACTCCAAACGTCCCCCCCTTCCTTCTTCTTCCCCCAGCTTTATATGCTGAGCATGACGTCACATGGTATGGAATATCCCTTTGGCCAGTTTGGGTCAGCTGTCCTGGCTGTGCCCCCTCCCAGCCTCTTGTGCACCTCCAGCCTTCTCAGTCAGTAGAGCATGGGAAGCTGAAAAGTCCTTGACTAGTGTAAGCACTACCTAGCAACAACTAAAACATCGGTGCGTCATCAACTTTGTTCTCACCCTAAATCCAAAACACAGCACTGTACCAGCTACTAGGAAGGGAATTAACTCTATCCCTGCCGAAACCAGGACAGCTTGGATTCAAAAGAGCTCTGAAATATGTGCATCCATCTATCCTCCTTCAGAAACACAAGTTCCAGATTGTGCATACCTCAGATGCTCAGCTTTTCTGAGAATGAAAAAGGATGCCAAGTGATCTTGAAAGCCAAAAAAATGAATGAGGCTTTTTTTCTTCTCTTTTCTCTGAATGGGTTCACATGCCTGTTTTTAGGCACCTGAATGAAAATATTTGCATAATGGGGAGAGAGGCAGAGGGACAGGAAAACCAGATGCTAGATCTCTTGTATTATGAACTGCAGAGCTATCCTCCGCATACTGTGTATGCCCTGTGCTTGGTGATGCCTCATGAGAAATGGGGTATCAGTATGAGGTCAAAAATCCTGCCAAATAGTCTGGGCTAAACCATGTGCTAAGCTTTTCCTTCCCTGAAGGGAACCAATTTTTGTCATTTTGAGAGGTATCTGGTTGAATGAAAACCTGTATGACCTGAAATAGTTATATTTATATATCTTTTTTTTCCTAATGAGTGAGAAGTTTCCCAGCCAAAGACAAACTCCCCACTCATTTGGATGTGGATTACAGGTTCCCATAACAGCCTTCCATCTTCCTAGGTCTCTCTCTTGCTGTGTCACTCAAGAAGACAGCACGAGACCTTGTTTCTGCTCTGTCAGGTCATGCTGTACTGATGTGTGTTAGGTGCCGTTGTGTCGGAGGAAACCTAAGCTGAAAAAATAAGTAGGTTTAAATTAAATCCATCGGTACTCTGCACTATATTAAAATAGGCAGGTAAACCAAATCACTTGAAAGCCTATTAACCTCAGATCATATAAAATAAAAGTTTGAGAAATTGGTTTTAAATTGATTATTACTCTTTTAAATTTTTTTAAACTAACTTACATCACAGGAAATGGAGGAGTAATTTCCTATTAATAAAGTAAATATTTAAAAAATACTTTATTGGAAGAAGCTATGAAATATATGTAGTAGGACTAATTGAAATTATAAGAAATCTTAAAACTGAACCACAATTTTCCCACATACATTTTGGAATATAGAAAAATAACAATACTACGATTATAGGTTGGGTTGGTTTTAATATCTGAAAATGAATGCTGTATCTTAGCAGCCCAGTAAAATTCTCTGCAGTCAGAGGACGCAATCAGACCCTACTTACGAAGAGGGAACTGTTGACCAGCAACTGACTGACAGCTTGCTCTGGAGTCCTGACATGACTGCCCAGGCTGGTTGGTGAGAAAACTTTTGGCAGGTGGAGGGGGCACACGGCCCAGGGTCCAGCCTTGCATATGGAGCATGTCTGCAGGAAGCACATGTTGGCAGGACTACCAGCAATGCACTTGGAGAAGGACAAAGCTGCATGGTTCTCATCCTGCTAAAACCTGCCCTTCCACTCCTAACCTTTGCACAAAGGGAGATGCACCTTTGCTGAAAACTAGGAGCTTAACAAAAATAGTCTCGACTCCTTCAGCCATTCATCCTGGGTTTTCAGTAGGATACACTTGGTTCCTTATAAAAATGAAATCAAAATGGTAAGGCTTAAATGTTTTCTCATGTGTTTAAACACCAATGGAAGTATAGACTTTTTTTTTGTTCTTTTTTTCATGGAAATCTGTAGCTATATTTTTCAATTTTCAAAAACTGAAAATGCTGAAGACATCTTCATGAAGTATGGTTGTTTCTTTGAATTGTCTTCATTACTTTTTTAGTTACTCTGTTCGCAGTGTTGTTTGTCGCAACCTTTTGGTAGACAGAAATCCATAAGATTTTGAAGAGTTCCTCTGAGGCTTATTTGCCAAAGATGAAGAGAGTTTAATTTTTTGCTTGTGTAACCATCCCGACAAAAATATAAATTTTCATTTAGAGTCATAAAATAGCTTTAGACAAGGGAAGCCAAAAACTGAAGTGCTGTAACTTGAAAAGTAGAAGTAATCTCATATATAGTCCCAAGAAGGTTCATTATTTGCTTCATGATTTTTCTTCAGTGTTACATGCCCCTGCATACAGACATAGCAGAACACTTTCTCCCTCTGTTTGCTGAACTTTTCAGCTACACGTCCTTCAATATTTCAAATCTCTGATCTTCTTTACTCAGAAATAATTAAGGCAAACATATTTTTATTATTTTCCAACCAATTCCTTACAACTCTGAATGTTTTTCTGGAGGGAGTCTTTCTGCTGTTTCTTAATAGCTGCTCATTCCCAAAGTCATACAGTTCCAAGGAGAACCATCCAAGGAGATGAATATAATTCCCCATTCTTGATCTGTTGCAAGCACCTGGTTCTCATGCTGTTTTGTGTTGATCAAAGACCGAGTCTTTGAAGGTCATTTCTTCACTTTCATTTCATGGATACTCCAATGCAAACTTGTACTGGTATGCTTTAACTCGGGGGTAGGGAGGGGGTGTTTTTTTGAAAAATGGCTTATTTAGAGCTAACAGTATACAAGGTTGACTTTCTGCAAACCTGACCCTCTCCTAAAGAGCTGTATTACTTTGCTCTCCTGCTCTGACAATAGTCATGTTGCCACGTCGACATTTCACGGCTGCAGCAGAAACAGTAGTTTGAAGCATCTAATGCTGCTGATAAGAGGTATGTTAGCAAGGCATCTTCCTAAGCAGGAAAGAGACTATGCGCTCTGCTGGAATGGCTATCTACCATGCATCATCATAGGCACATGTCTATATATAAAGCACATACATATTCGATTACCTTAATTACTTTACAGCATGTATTTTTGGAGAGAGGAAGAGAGAGGAAGGTACACTTTTTTAACCTAGGTCCAGTCATGAGGGTGTTTGGGGTTGGCAGGAGAGAGTTGTGATGTAAATGCTTCTCAGAGAATGAGAGAGAACGTGGGCCTGGTGAAGACCAATGGACATCACTGGATATCCAGACATCACTGGATACATTCCCTCCTGCCACCAGTAAGCATTCAAAAGCGGCCCAGCTTAGAAAAACAAGTCTGTTGCGCATACTGCAAGTGAAAAACCCAAATGATGTTAACAGTTGTGAAATGCTGAGTTAAAATCCCAGGCTTTACAACCATGTCAGGAATTAAAGTACAACTTGTGGATGTTTCTAGGAAGCAGACTATACACCATATTACAAGGGAGAGTGGATTTACCCTCGTGTTTCAAGATGGCATGTTGAGCTCTTCTGAATAATGCTGAGACGTACAGGTTTTATGCCAGCAGTGTGGTGGGTTTTTTTTTTTTTTTTCAATTGTGTTAACATGAAAGTTTAAGATGAAAGCGTCTGATTTTGGTGAGGAACGAGTCACAAAAAATTGCCGGCAGCAAAGTGTCTGTTTAGATATGGCGGAAGCTGCCATTCTTGCAACAATTCCAGCAGCAGGAATGTTGTAAAGCCTTGTGCATAACAACTGAAGTGACAAAGGTTGTGTCGTCTTTACCTTGCAGTACATTTTTGGACTATTTGCATGTTCTGAAGTACTTATCATCCCAAATTATTTACTGTATCTATGCAATTAAGTCATTATGACTCATGAATAGTTTCTTGCTGTTTTTAATAGTAGGAATTTAAAGATGTGGGTTACCTGCTGTTTTCTTCTCCATTGACAGGTCTAAATTAACCTCAAGAATCAGATTGCCGCTGGCTATAACCACAACTGTAAATTCAAAGGGCACTGTCAGTACATGTTTTGTAGTATTTGCTTAAAATCCACAGCTTCAGCAAACATTTCTGCTAGTAATTAATTTACTAGAACATGCCAAAAGCAAACACAAAAGGGATGCAAAATTGAAGTCAAAGCAAATGTGTTTTAAATTTAAATGAATATTCATAGATAATATTTTGCAGCATTGGCTAAATTCTAGTGGCAGTTCACTGGGGACATGCTGTCTTCTCCTTCCTTAGCTACTGGAAGTATCATTTATGTTGACAATGGTTAAGAAAAAGAAGTGCTCTTTTACCTGTGTTCAAGGAGGAGCAGACTTCTGAGTTAGCTTTGACTTAGCCAAAATGTTTCCCTGGTCCTCAGTAATTGCCTGCTACATTGAGAGAACATAAACACACATCTCCTGAGAATTGCTACAAAAACAGTAAAATAATTTGCTAGTGTAAAATCATTTCTGCCAGCAGAGAGACTTGAACTAGGACAACTTTGATCTTAGAATAAATTATGTCTTAAATTGCTTAGATATCCTGCAGATAGTACAGGAGCAAAGAATATGCACCTTCATCTCTATTTTCATTACCTTTTTTAATTTTTAGAGGTATATTGAAACTGATTCTTTCTTTCCTGTTATCCCATAACATGGGTAGCATTTCAGTATAGGGATCTTCCATCTGCCACTTAGCCCACATACATCATAGTTTATCCATTACTGATATATTCTGCAGTTGTATTCTTAGAAATAATTAAAAATTAGGACAAGCACTTACTGCATTTGAATCTTACAGATATTAGGGTTTTTTAAGGTAGAAAAAAATTGATTATATAAATGGCAATTGTGTTCGATAAATAAAGCTTTTTATGTTCAATTATTATGGCTAGTGAACCTTTGGCAGGTGATTTCCAGGAAGAGATTCTGTATAAATTCTCCTTCCCTGGTTCCCATTCTCTTTTTATTGTCTCTTGTGCTGAATGATTTGTTTTGATGATTATAGATACTTTGCATTGCTTAGACTACAGATTTATTTTACATGCAAATATTATCCAATTTCACGTCTTCATTAAACTTTAATAAGGCTTTATGAACATAGTGCATAAAAGACAATATTGAATCAACAAAGCCTGTATAATGATGATTGAAATACAAGATCTAGGAAGAGCGATGACGAAAGTAGCTCAAGTACTAGCAATGCTGGTAAGCCTGCAGATGCATTAAGTTTATTTTTAAGTTCTAATAGTTACAAAAGTATGAAGTAAGAGTCTGGAGGAAAAAAAAGAGGGAAGATGAGAATACTACTTTTGCTGTCAGTGGCATACTTGAAAGTAAATGCTAATGATGTTCATTTATATGTAGTGCATATACTTCATGTTATTAAGGTGATAAAATAATCATAAAAATATACTCAGTTTGTGGGTTATGGCATATGATGAAAAACATGAGTAAAAAAATGCCATGCTGTTGCAAAAAGGCAAAGATTATGATTAATCTTAAATAAGCCCTAAACAGAAGGCACTGAGTGAAAGAATCTGGTCCTAAAAATTTGCATTAAATACCCAAGCATAAAAGCAAACCAAGTGTTCTATACAGTGCCATACTCTGACTTTAATGCAGTGGAAATAAGACATCTCTGCTTCCTTCTCTGCTTTGGCTGGTACCTCTTAAGCCCCTACTAATGGGGAGTGGTTTACTTGACTACAGCTGAAAAAAGAAAGTTAGCTGTGTTGGTTTAGTAAAGAGCTGCAACACCAGCTGACTTGTAGTATTGACACTTCCCTTTTTCTGCTTGTGCATGCACAGTGACAGACTCTTCAAGCTCCAGCTGTAGTCAACCTACAGCTGGAAAACGTGTAACTTCTTTCCTCTTACCATGCATATGGGAAACCAGTGTGCAACCTGGGCAGACAAGAGTGAGTGTCCACTCAGAGGCTGCTCCTCATGCATGGCTGAGGGGGTGTACACGGAGGCATCCATCTGGAGTGTGGGGCTTGTCCAGGAGAGGACAAGAAGGCTGTCTCTGAGTGACCAGGGGCTGTAGTGCATGGGGACAGCAGAGGGGCTGACAGGGATCTCTACTGGCAATGCAGAGATCCTTGGGACAGCTTGCTGCTTTGGTTTTTGTTTTTCTCTATACTCTGAGGTTTTTCTCCCTGCACAGGTGTACCTATTGCTAACGAGCTTACCTAGCTACCAGGGTAGCTTAGGGTAAGGAGGACATCATCTGACTGAAGAAGTGAACCTATAAGTTTTCAAAACCCAAACAGCTTTCTGCTTCTGATGTCATAGGGCCCAGCAAGACAGTGAGAGCTGAGGCCTGCCCAGAACACTGTGCAATGCACAATGTGTGCAAATACCTACCTGGCTGGGTTTTGTAAGTGTGTGTATGCAATGGAAGAGGCCCCTAGTGTTGAGAAAACATGTATGTTCTCCTGTGGTGAGAGTGGCTGGCCTGAAGCAGGGAGGACAATCAAAGGTGTCCCTAGAGTATCAGTGTTGTCTTGCACCAAGGATGTTCCTGCAACATGGGAGACTTTCAAGGACAGGAGCTAGTGGTGGTGGTAGACTTGATCCTTATGTGTGTAGCCAACATCTGAGAGGGCAACAGGCTAACTTCCTTGGCAAGTGTAAAGGTAGCAGACCCTACAGAAGTTACTGAGAACTGTAGGGAGAGCTGGTAACTGTTTGCTGTGTTGGTAAAGATGTGTTTTTCTGGGAGGGATGTTCTAGGGGGCCAACCCATGGATGAACACTTTAACAAGAAACCAAGGAAACCAACATGGAGGGAGGAGACCCTAGCTTTTGCTGATACGACCTACAAAGTGGACATAGCTAACACTCAGTTTGATTCTGAAAAGGGCCAAGAAGGCGGGGGAGGGAAATGGGGAGGAAAAAAGAAAGTACCAGTAACAGAGAAGGGCCTTCAGTTAACTGGCAGGTGCATTAATAAACAGCAGGGGAACAGTGGAACCAGCAAGTGCTTCTATGCCAGTGTTGGAAGCCTAAAAAGTGAGATAGCAGGAATGCTGGCTGTCAGATTACAGCTTGGTATGATACACATCTCGGATGTGGTAGAAGGAGGATGATCAATGGGGTACAGAGTTGCCAGGCTACCAGCTTTGCAGGGATGAGAGAATAATATGTACAGGCAGGAGAGTGTCACAGCATGAAAAGTGTAACACTAAAAATACTGCAGAAACAGAGGAGCACTGCAAAAGCCTTGCACAGGATTTCTGCCCACTCAAATAATAAAAATTAACTAATAAAAATAACTAGGATTGTACTGCAAACTCGTTCAGGACCACAACACTGATCAGGGAATATGAATTGAAATCAGAAGTTTTGAATTTAGGACACTTGGTAATAGCAACAGATTTTATCTACACATGTACAGACTAGGTCAATGTTTCATCAGGATGAGATGTAGAGATAACATTTTTGGACACTGTAAAGGACTGAATGGTAGTGTTATAGACCTAAAAAAAAAAAAGTCATTCCGAATTTTGTCTTAAGTGATACACAAGGCCTACTTCAAGGTGAATTAAAGGAAGACCCCTCCATAGCGGTGTTCACAATACAGTGAAATTTTATATTGTAGTGGGAGAGAGCAAGCTGAATAAATCCAGTGTGCAAATACTTAATGTAAAGAAGCAGAACTACATTTAAAAAAAAAAAAAGCAATTAGTAAAATAAATATACTAGTAGTCTGAAAAGCAAGATGCCTGCAAATAGCCTGCAGTGTTCAAAAGTGTCGTATTAGAAGCCCAGGTAAACTGCCACATTAAAAAAGAAAAAAAAAAGGAAAAAAGAAAAAAAAGCAAACCAAAACAAAAAAGCCATCAAAGTGATCCAGCTCCTCGGAGCATGACTGCAAGGAGGCTGTGATAGGGGAAGGCTTAAAAAATTCCTTCAAAAAGTACAAAGCTTGTCCAAATGAGAACTAGAAAGCCCATAAATCATGTCAGGTCAAATGTAGACAGGAAATAGAGTACTAAAAATTTGAAGAGCACCTTACAAGGGGTGCTCAAGCTTCTAGTCAAAGGTTCTTAAATCAAAAGCAGGAAGTCAGGTAGGACATAAGTGGAACCACTTAATGACCAAACTGTAAGGAAGAACTCGGGAATTATAAAGCTGTAGCAGAGAGGTTCAGTTAATTCCTTTCATTGCTCTTTGCTGTTGAAGACATCATTTCTACACCTGAGCTATTCTTTCTAGTAAGTAGGGTAGAGGTCAGATGAACTAGATGAGTTTGTGTAAATATACAGAAAGTGTTGGACCAAATAGATGGTTTAGCTGTCAGTAAGTCACCAGGTCAGTTGGCTTTCACCTGAGAGAAATTCAAAGATGAAATTGCAGAGTGGCTGGCCAAGGCTTCTACCTGACCGTTGCAAAGAGCCACAGTGTTGGAGGACTGGCAGGTTGCCAGTGTAATTCCCTGTCCCTTCCTTCTCACAAAAGGGACTCTGTGGGGAACTACAGGCTGATTCTGATTTCCAAGGCTGGTAGAAAGGTAGACTATAAAATAATGACATCTTTGAGAATGTGAATAAACAGTCTGTTAGGAAAGAGTCAGCGTGGTTTCTGTAGGGGGAAGTTGTGTACCACTGAATTGCTATGCAAGTCAAGCAACATGTGAATGAAAGGGATTCCCATGAACGTAGTGTAGTTGTTTTCCAACAGGCCTTCAAGAGAGTTATTAAAAAAAGTTTCCACCAGACTTTCCCAAAGTAGCATTCCTCCTTAAAGCAGAGGACAAGAGTGACCACTGATATCTTACGTTCTTAACAACATTCGTGGCTGATTCGTTTTCAGTATAAAGTGGTTTGTTGCATTCAGAAACCTAAGCTGTTATTAAAAAAAATAATAATAATCTGGAATTCCTTATGTGAACAGCAAGTAGAGTTAGTAAAAGAAATAATACCTTAGACCACCTCTTAGCAAAGTGTTGCCCAGTGGATGGGTACTGCACAGAGAGGGGGAAAAGTTTGTTTCCGACCAGAATGCAGAGGCCCAAGGGAGCGCAGAGGGAACAGCGTGTCCTGGTTTCGGCAGGGATAGAGTTAATTCCTTCCTAGGTAGCTGGTACAGTGCTGTGTTTTGGATTTAGGGTGAGAACAAAGTTGATGAGGCAC
>NW_008795122.1:1435773-1436911 GCF_000699145.1 Aptenodytes forsteri | reverse complement strand
TGTACTGTGCATCACTTGCTTTGTGTATTATTATTATTATCATATTATTATTATCATAATTTTATTTCAATTATTAAACTGTTTTTATCTCAACCCACGAGTTTTTCTCACTTCTACTCTTCCAATTCTCTCCCCCATCCCACCGGGGGAAGGGGGAGTGAGCGAGTGGCTGCGTGGTGCTCAGTTGCTGACTGAGGTTAAACCACGACACAGCAACAGTGCAGACCTCAATAAATAAGAAGCTATGAGATGCTCTATACATTATGGCAAAGGACAGTGCAGTATCCCTGCTCCCAACAATTACTCTGATTAAAAGAAATTATTTTGAATTTCTATTCTGTAATAAGATTATTTTTAGTGAAGAAGGTCACGCTATGACTTAAGCCAAACCCTAAACAAGTCTTCCAAGCCTGTGAATAGGCCAGGGCAGCTGGTGGGCATCTCCTCTTTGTGGGATGCTGGGTTGAATGTGCACAGAGTGGGTTAGGTGTGTCATTTTGGGATGGACAAGCCCTTCTTTTGGAGGGTATGTGGAGCCCTCTTCTTGCCTTAGGAGCTAATGTGTAGGCACTAAGGCATCAAAAAGTGGCCCAAACTATGTCGTCTTCTCTGGAGAGGACGGTTGCTTCTTCAAAGCTGTTCTTGTACTCTGCCACAGCATCAAGATAGTACTGACCTGCACAGGGTGTAACACTGCCCATACCACCTATCACTCTGCCCTACCTTCTGGCAGGGTCTTTAGGAGGTAGCAATGGTACTCGCATCTACTACAGCCAGTTGTTTCTTTGCTTTATATATTGGTAAAGTAAAAACTGTAATGCTCTGTGATGTACTCTGAGAGAAATTAAGTAAAATTGAGTTTCTGCAGGTGATTCATATTTATTTGTGCTTGTTTTGCCTAATGTAGCACAACATCAATCAGGAGGTAGCGATCAGTAGTAAGACTTAAGACTCAGTCCTGAGACAATACTACTGAATTGACTGGAGCAATCTGGTAGGCTTGCAGTAAAACAAGTGTCTTTGCCTCAGCCCTGCTACAAGTCATTCTACACCTTTGTAAATGTGTGCCCTCTTTGCTCTCCTTTTGGTTGTTTGGTGTTTTGGAGCTTTTTGGATTTTGGGGTGGAAGGGCGGGGGG
>NW_008795122.1:1393231-1435761 GCF_000699145.1 Aptenodytes forsteri | reverse complement strand
GGGGGGTGGGGGGGGGGGGGGGGGTTGTGTTAGGAGGGAGGCAGGAAGAAGCCATGGAGAATAAGCAAGAACAAAAAGTTAAATATTAGTGTGTGAACACACTTTATTTCTTATTTAAAAATCAAAGTTGTCTATGAAATGCTAAATGCTGTAGTGGTAGACTGTCTTTTTGATGGACCAGAATATAAGCATTAAGTTCCTGCTTGCATCTACTGGAAACACTACCAAAAAAATTGCCTCGGGGATGGCTCAATGCTAAACTTTCCCACTGCCCAAGCAATTGGATTAGTTATGAGAATTGACTGACTACCTGCGTGTTTGTACAAAATAAACACTCCATAGAGCAGGCAGATCAGGGAAGAGGTCAACGCATGAATGGTGCGAAGTTAAAACCAGTGAGGAGAGAAATAATTACTCAAGCTGTGCTGTAGAATTATCTTTCTTCAGATATCTTCTCTGTTCACCAAAAACATAAATAGCTGATATGCAGTATTTGAGTCAGATACTTTTTTTTTTTCATGTTGAAATGGCATTCAGCCCACTTTGAAGGTGTTTAAAAACCTTTGTGCTAGGGGTGTGTCTAAGACTTGGTGTGCATGGTCGCTCTGTGTAACTGAGGACTTCTGCAATTCTACAAAACTGCATAAAGAAGTCATTCAATTTTCCCTTGTTGACTGAATGTAAACACATAGGTACATCACATCATCTGTACCCGAAGATATACATAAAAATGGTTTTAAAAATATATTCTGCTATAATACAACTTTGGTAGTTTAAACCCATTGTAACTTCTCTGAAATTGAATATTTCTTTTTGACCTTATTTACTTAAGGCTCTGTTCCTCTGTACTATAACCCATCACTTTCACATGGGTACTACTTCCTTTTGCAGTTTTTCCATTAGTGTTTCCTTTTCACTGAGACCAGGGTGTTGCCCTTTTTCTCCTGTAACAAACTACAAAGACTGTCTATAAGCCTTTGGCTTATTTGCACTGTGAGTTGTTTTCATCAACTTCTTTTATGGTAACAGAAGGAGTATTTTTGTATTTAACACTATGAGGGGCTTTGTCAGACCAGCAACCAGTCTTGGCACCATATTGTTCATAAATAAATATTCTTGAAGATGTCATTTCCCAAGAGATGTCAGAATTATTATGTGCTGTAGGTAGCAATGGCATGTATCGTAGCTTAGCTTTACATGATGTAATGCAATCTGCAGAGTAAACAGGGCATCTGTTACAGTGGTTGTAATCGCTTTTTCTTTTATGACTTCAGATTTTTATTATGTCTTCATTACACAGCAATACATATTTCAACTTTGACCTTCATCTGCAGAGTGAGTAAAAAATAGGGTTTCAATCGTCGAAAGCAATTTTTCACTTGCAAAAGCTGCCTTTTGATGATAATAGCTAAAAGGCTTTGGATGAAATTTTTCTGTCCACTTATATTGCTTAGTGAAAAACATTTTGGCTATCCTTTTCTGTAAACACAAAGTACTCCTCTGAAATTGTCATATTCTGTATGCATCTGGAACGTACGTTGCATGTAGAAATCTGCCATCAATTTAAAACAGCCTGCTCATACAGATGTGATTAAGCACTTAAAAATTAGTGAGAATACATGTATGTCAAATATGATTTGAAATGAAATAATAATTTCAGAAGCTTGTCATTTTATCAGTTATGTTGCGCTGGCTATATAAATATAACAAAATAAGCAAAACTAAAAAAAATAAGCAATTTTGTTTCATGCCTTCATTTGGATAAAGGAAACACGCAACTGAATGAAAGCTCTGGAAGCATTATTACTTGAGCCATCGGTTAGGCTTTTGCTTGTTTCATGCATTTGCTAGTAATTTACTTTTTTTAAAATGACTCAACCTTTTTCCATCTTAGCTGTATTCCTGTCCAAGTTTTACATGTTATAGAGGTATATCTCGTGAACTGTCTCCGACCTCTCATCTTTAGAAGTTTGATTTATCAGGAAAACTGACAGTATCTTCAGAAGTAGTCTCAACAGTACCTGTATGTCCGGGGAATTATTGAGTTTAAAAATCTATGTTGTATCTTGGGAGGTTTCTTAGCTATTGAAATCTTAGAATATATGAAATATGAAATCAGATAGTCCAGAAGAGACTGATGAAAGATTCATATGGATTTTAAGACATACCTGATAATTCTCACTACTGATGTCATTAAAAATAAGTAGACAAAAAGGGAAAACATGAAAGAAAGTGAAAAGGCCTCGAGTCCAAGCTGCTGGATTCAGTGCTATTTATTCTTGGAAGCAGAAGGGATATTTTGGGGACTAGGCAAGAAAAAGATTGTAAGAATGTGTCATGAAAGTAAGAGAAAATCTGGCGCTAAAGCGTATGACAGAAAAGGTTCGAATAAATGTAGGAGATTGTACGTGTACAATGACTGTTTGCAATCACATTTTTGCCTTAACAGAATTGCATTTATTGCTACAATTCTCAGTGTTATTATCACATCGATCAAGGCAAAAATGAAGTGCCTCAAGGTTGACACACCTTATCCTCGTTCATCCTTGATATCTCCCTTGAATATATGCTTTAGAAATATATTTTTTAGAAAATAAAAATCAAAGCATGTTTTTTCTTTTGGGAAATTTGAATGAGAGCTTCATGATTGCTGCCCTGGAAAATGCTTGTTAATTATTATCCTACAAGGGGGATTTTCCTGAAAAAGTCAGTCTTTCATACCTCCTCAGTTGATTTTTGCACGCGATTTTTTTTTTCTTTCAAATTATTATTTCTCCCATCTTCTAGATTCAGGAAGGAATTCATAATGTCATTCATTTGATGTCATCCAATATGCATTACCTTGTTTTTAAGTGACAGCAAATTCAATCCATTATCCTATTGAATAATTTTATTAATGCAAGATACTATTGAAATCATCCTGAAGACTTCTGAAAGTTTTATAAACTGGAGTTAATCTATATACTTTATATATATATATTAAAAAAAGTAGAACAGAATATGCAAAAATAACACAAGGGTGGGTGCAGGATCCTGTATCTATGAGAGACAGGTTATTTTGTGGCTCCTCCCATATTTGTTTTGTTAAAACCTTTTCCTTCCTAAACCCTTTTGAGATACTCTGCTGTAGCAAGAATCTGTTTTCACGCAGCATAAATTGTACAACTGAAGAGACTCTAAGCTTTAGTATTTGCTATTTTAAAACCATAAACTTGACTGGGGTGCCATGCAATACTCTTGGCTTCTTGTAACATGTAAGACTGTTAGTGAAATAAGTTTGTATTGGAGCTGTAAATGTAACCACGTGTCCACGTCTACTTTGAGCTGTAAAACTGTGCTATTTGTTGTGATGTTAATCTCATAGCATAGCCCCCATTTTCACTATATCTGAGAATCCTTCTGTGCTGATTATCTCTCCATGACTTGCTGGCTTGATGGACCATTTATCTTGTTCCTGGTTGAGAAAAAGGATGGCATTTTAAGTAATGTCAAAAATACATCTGCCTTAAAAAAAAAAAATGTTCAAAGTGGGGAATATATCTAGGAAGAGATGAAGGTGCCTCACATCAGGTTTGACTAAACTGAGACAGGCGTGGTCATGCTCATAGGTTGTTCTTATCTGCACTCTTAAGAATAAAATTCTGTAATACACTTTATACACCGCATCTGAAGGGGTTAAATGTGAAGTGCAGACTGTCCAAAAGAAGGTGGGCAGTCTTCTGAAAAAATGTATGTGAACAACAGGGAAGATTCAGAGAGCAACTGGGCTGTGAAGCTCCATATCCAAAAGTACAGAGTCTGTGTATGCAGCCTCACCATGAGAAGTTGTCTTAGAAATCAGTGCCAGTTTAGCAGCTCTTACAGAGCCAATGGGTTAAGAACAAGTGGATCCGGTGTTTGGATAAATTCAGAGCAGACTGGTGTCCTTCCAGAGGACTGGTTCATATCAGCCAGCTGAGGTTTTCGGTTTCTTGAATTCTGTTGTAATGAAATAATGGTGGTAAAGCCTTACAGTGGTAATATCTCAGATCTAGTTTTACCTCTGTGTAAAATATCTAAATTTATCTTTGTGTGAAATATATTAGTACAGTGGCTTATACGTGTAATTTTTACAGTTTCAGTGTCTTGTGCAACCTGTCAGAAGTCAGAATAATTTCAGAGGGGGCATAAGTTGAGACATTCCTTATAATATCGGCTCTCTGCACATGGAAGAGAAAATAGATTAATAAACTGTCAGGACTGCTTTGAGATCATTCTGATGAGTGAGGAGATGGAAATATTTAGGGGAAAAGATGGTTCCTCCATGGTCTTTCACATAAGTAGGAAGTTGGAAAAAATCCTAAAGGAATATTTTAACATTAAATTTATTAATAAACTGGAAATTCTTATTAAAAAATGTTCTGAAGATTTTAATTTTTAAGTGTCAGGGTTATTAGTATGTCTGTTCAAGGCAATTGGGGTTTTCTTGCAACTCAGATGAGTTTACAAGGACAAAAACATTTGGATAAGAAGCAGCACTATGTAGTGCTTATTCTTTTAAATCTGCACTGTTCCTGAAAACGCCCGGTTACAGTAGTGTGGCAACCAAAATGCTTTGGGGTTTTTTTTCCCCCCTCCATGTGTGACCTGAAGCAGTCACCAAATCTACCTTCAGATTCATCCATTTTTGGAGCAGCTCTTCCTGAGATACAGGCAGTCTGTGTTAAGAGTTGTGAACACAGGTAGTAACAAAGCAAATGTGCAGGTTACCGACCGCGGAGATGCTATAAAGCAAATTCCAAGCTCCCTTGGGTGTTCTAAACTGCTAAAAATACCCTGCTTACTGCCACACTGAAGTATAAATATTGCCTAGAAGAGAATAAATTAATCTGATTGCTTATAGAAGTGAATTCCATCTAATCCTGTACCTAACATTTAATTTAGCCATTGCACATGAATAAAAATATCAGAATCCAAATACAAAATGCTTATTCTTTCAAGACCAAAGTTTGAACAGTTGCGTCTGTGTATTAAGACAACATTTGAAAAGGTCTCAGAAGAAATCATGTGAAATTCTTTCCCATTGGAGGCAATGACAGAGTTGTCATTGACTGCAGACTTAAGGTTGACTCTGAATGCAGTAACATGATTCAGTAAGGCATTTAAATACATATGATCATAGAAAAAGTGATCTGATGAATCATGGCCCTATCTGTGAAAATTTGCCTAATGAAATTGTGTGAAATTAACTTTATTCACAAAGCACACCTGTTCTGCTGGGAAGATGGCTATAAATATCTTTGTGCCACCTGCCCCAGCTATGAGAGCTCCTATAAATCACATAATTCCCTCTGACAACTGATACCGCCCTGAGGGCACCTTTTTCTTTCTTTGTGCTCTTTCTGAAAATGTGTATTTGCATAAATACAAATTTGTATGCCAATAAATTTTCCACCAGAATTCTTCTGCCTCCCCAAAAATTGAATAAAGTTTAGTCATCATTTTGCCTTCCCTGTTACAGTTGCATATATGGCTAGATTCTGAAGTAGGATGTGATCACTCGTGAATGCTGCCCATCCAAAGACACCATCGCTTGTGCAGACAGTGCCTTAGAGGAGTTGTCTCAGTTTGGCTGTGCTGAGTCCAGATGGAAAGAAATTAACTGACTGGAAAACCAAGAGTTATCAGGGCTCTGCTTATCTATCAGTCTGATTTTCCCTAATTCTCTCTTCTTTTCCTTCTCTATTTGCCAGAAATTGCCCTTTTTTCTGTCGGAGGTTAAATTTAAAACGAAACCCCTAAGAAAGCATTGCCATAGGTCTGGAGCTTGCAATCTTCTGCTTATACCTGTGCTTACCTCTGATGTGAGGTTTAACTGAGTAAGCCAGTACCCTGTGCATCAGTGAAGGGGGTAGAACTGCAATTCCTGCTCTACAAGCAGAACGTGAGTCAACAGTGTCATGCTGCTGAGAGAAGGGTAAATACCTTATTGGGCTGTATAAACAGTGTAGACTGAAAAAATGCATGAAGTGATCCTGTGTAAAAATACAATGATTTTCCTTCAAGAAGGATATAGATTTATTGGTTGGCATCCAGAGAAGACCAGCCGAGAATGGAGATTGAAAGAACTGCAGCTGTAGAACCTTTAGAAGAGAAAATCATGGGGAGGCAGTGTAACTGTTTTCAAGTATGTGAAAGTCTGTTGCAAAGAGGAAAAAAAATAATTTGTTTCTGTGTTTAAGGCTCATAAGGCAAGTTAAACTGTGAATAGAAAAAAATTGTATCATTCAGGAAAAAACACAACAGCAAACTTAACCTTCTGGTGATAACCATAGTGTAGTGCTGCAGGACACAGCCTAGGAGGGTTGGCGGAGGCTAAGAATAGGCTGAACAAATACCAGCTAGGAATGACAAGGGAGTAGCAGACAGCTCCCCTTGCTTTTGATCTCAATGTCTAGTGCACTTTTGGAATAATTGCAATCAGCGCTTTATATGCATAATCTATGTAAACAATATCTTGTTGGTTCTGTAAAACTTGAGCTACGTAAAGTAGTACATTGATGCACATGTGAAAAATACAGATTTGAATAACATGGTAAAAATTTTCCTTGCAATACACCTATTACTCTGTTTTCACTGTGTAATAATATGGTTAATCTTTATTCCTCCTGTATTTAAAATATACATTTCTACCAGCACTTAAAAATAAAGGACTAAGTTTTAAAAATTGACTTCACTCACAATTAATATGCAACAACTTTATACTGATCTCATATTTCATTCTAGAGCAGTGGAAGGTGTTTCTATTGTTCTTTTTTTAAAATTTGCCATGGTGTGGTTTTATTTTATTTTATGTATTTACTGATACATTGACTGTATTGACAGAGATCCAATTGTATAAAATGGTTGCTTGGGGACAGTGTACAGCAACAGTCTATCTCTGTGCAAAAGGAGAATTCCTGACATCTTTAGTGTTAAGTCATTGGTTGAGCATAGTTTTATTTAACAGCTCTTCATGTGGAAGGAGTAAATGAGGCATTTAAATCAACAGTAACAGTGATTGTTCTGTGCTGCTGCTCTCACCATGGACCTAGGAAGTCCTGGTTGGACTTTAAACCATGTATTAATCTTTCATAGACTGAGTTTAAAACTGCCTTTGAAAACTTGAAAGTGAAGGAGCCACAAATTTCAGAATGACTAAACTCTTGCTCAAGGGAGGAATTTTTTTTAATGAGGTAGAAAAAGACTGTGTACTGTCTCCTAGATAGTGTGTCCATTAATTCATTTGCAAGATGCTGATCTATGTAGAAGACTTTTATAGGCTTAACTGACGACCACAACTTACACCAATTTGCTCACCCAGGTTGACCTGTGTTCAGCAGGAAGTTAGGTCTGGAGGACACCGTCACTTTCTTGGGCACGTGGGATAAACAGCAACCAGCCACGTGCATCCACCATCACCAGGCACGAATTTTCATACCGAGACTGAATAAAGCAGAGTGCTATGAGTGGAGGATTTGTTCTATACTAAAAGTCCAGACTGCATGCTGTGAATAGAAGATGCAAGTCAATGTTGGGTTTAACGTTATTAAAGGAAAAGGAAATACCTCCCCCCCCGGCTTTTTCCTTTATTTCTGGGACAGGTAAGGTAGCACTGCAAAGCACAGTGCTGTCCTGTTATCAGCAAAGCTTTGGGCAGTGGTGCTTTTCAGGAGCTCCAATATGCACTTGAAAAATCCACAATATCTAGTTTCCCAGTCTCACAAGTACTTTTCTTGCAGCAGCCGTTCCAAACTGATACCTTGACTTATAGGCTGTCACTTGTGTTTGCTTTCTGAAGCTAAACCTGCTAATGTTTACAACATGCTTAACTGAACTTGAACCTGTGCTCTCCCTTGGTTACACATCAAAGAGAATCTTTTTAAAAGATTTTGTCTGGTACAGTGGCATGAAGGCACTACTGCTGGAATATCTGCCCCGGAGGAGAACTGACATGACATTTGAGCGAGCTAGTGGAGCTGACAACTCATCCTGTTTGACCGCTGAGTCTGAGAGTGCTGCTAAGAATCCTGAACTTGCCCAGTTGTGGTGTTGCTGTTACATCTTCCAAAGTTTAAAAATTCAATCAGCAAATATCTCAAGATAAAGTATACAATACAGAAAAGCACTGAAAATACAGATAGAAATGGAAAAGGAGAAGCTCAGAAGGAACAGACTGACGGTGCATTTTTTACACTGTTTCTTTTATAGAGAGAGAAAAACAAGACACAGTAGTGGCTCAGATCCATTAGTGCACCTGCTTTATATTGTACAACCACAAAATGGTCCTCAAAAGTGAGAGAGGTGATACGTGTGCTACAAAGAATCGTACTATGACTGTATGCTGCATTCATGCTTGCACGTGGTTTCCATTGGTCTGTAGATGGGAATATGTCCCTGTGCTCCATCAGTTAAGTCGTATAGCAGCCACAGGATCAGGGCAGCAGATGGGTCCTTCAGTCTTTAGTTCTGAGCTGGGTTTGAAGATCTAGCCCTGTATATCAGTATTACAATACAGTATTTTGGTAACCAAGAGTACTATAGCTAGGAAATAGATATGTAAAGCTTTCCTAGATTCTGGTGAGGTTAAAATGTTTGAAAATCATGTCTGTCATCCACTTGCAAATGTGTCATCCACTGGCCTGTAGAAACTTCAAAACAGTGTAGATCAGCAGAACCCCCCTGAAATGCACTTGTATGTTCCATCTCAACTTGGATGAAACTATTGAATAGAGTTTGCAGTAGAAAGAATCTCATCTCCATGTCCTGTTTTACCCCTGAGGTACGAAACTATCTCCACCTTGTTGGTGGACTGGTCAAGACAAATATCATCATAAATTGGCTATTCCATCTGCACATGACACTTTTAGTAAGCAAGAGAGAAGCACCTCTAGAACCATGAGACCTGCATCTCTCCAGCAGGGTTTTCAGCTCGTGTCCGTGCACCCACAAATTGGGCAATGTTTTAAAATTACTTCCTTTTTCTTTATTTTCCCTGATATGCCTCACTTCACACCATTATAGATCTCGATTTATTCCTCCATAAACTATCACTGTTCTTTGTAGCATTTATGGCACTCACCCGCCATAGTTGTCATTATTACAAATTGTTTGTCATTGTTGCCTCCCTCTGTGGCTGTGCGGGGTGCTCTGATTGTAAATGCTGGCTGCTCCCAGTTACCCTAAGCAACAAAGGAATTGGGGAGAGGGAAGTCATAAAGAGGTCATCCCCTACACCCTGAGGAAGGACAAGGAAGACAGCTGGAACTACATGTGGTGGTCTCTTGTTTGAATGAGTAAATTGTATAGCAATCTCACTTCAAAGTAGCTGCATGAAATTGCTGAATTGCCCCTAGTTAGAATATCTTCTGTGCTGTTAATATGATTGATTTGTGTATTTCTTATTAAGAATATTTTTTGCCTTAATTCCCTCTCCAGTTTGCTCTTTCTATTGTTTACTTTTCTTCAGCTTGTGCCTAACCAGATTGGAAATGCACATGGCAGTGTTTAATTATCATACTTGCATTGGCTTGAGAGGATACATATACTGCCATTGCAACTTTCTAAACAGGCCCTTTCTTGCTTTAATTCTTCTGTGAACTTTGATATACAAAAGGTTATGAGGAGGGCTTACAGCAAAATAGAAATGGTTGGAGAAATGAGCAAGTATTTATATGCATTGTATTTTAAATATCTTTCAACTGCCTCGATAGAATCTGGATTCAAATTCTTCAGAAGCTGAAGAAAAGCTTTGTTTTGACCTCAGTGGACTTTGGGTTGGAGTCTAGATAAAAAAACCCCACCCTAGTCTAAGGAGCTTCCTCTGCCTTCTACCACACTCTCTAACAGTTTGCTTAGGTAAATGTGTTTGAAGAAACCTTAAAAATTTGCAATATTTAGGCAACCTATTTTAGATGTCACAATGCTTAATGCTCTTCAGAAAGTTTCATGTCCTGGAGTCAGGTTATAATGTAAGAACTTTAGTTGTCATTTAAAAAAAATATTGCTTGGTCTTGAGATTACCCAAAGGAGCTAGCATATATGAACAGTAAAAGATTAAAAACAACACCCATCAAACAAGTGAAATAACTAACGATCCTTAAATCAATCTTGCATCCTTTAGGGGAGCAGGCTCACGACAGTGAATGTTTATACTTCACTCTGGAAAAAGATGGAAATTGCCTGGCTGTGTATATACTTCTGTGTACCCTCTCTATGCTATTACTTTTCATGATGTAGTTACAGCTATCCTTTTTCAACTGGAACCATTTGTGCTTCTCTGCAGTGACAAATATATTTGTGTAAAGCACTTTAGCCCGGGTGAAGTCACCTCTTCACTTGTTGCTAAAATATGCCCAAAAACTTTGAAAAAGGGAAATAAGAAATTGCATAGATTTTAAATGCATCATGCAAACTCCAGATTCTCAACCTTTGGATATCTCTCCTTTATTTTCTCTGTCATGTCTTTGTCATGGAACTTGCCTGAGTTTCTCTTGACAAAATTGGGATTTTATACTGATTAAAACATTGTCACAGCATTTTCCAAGTTCCTGCAACTAAAGCCTTTTCAGCTTCAACAAAACGTTAGTAGATCTTTAAAAGTTTATTTAAGTCATCAATTTGTACACAAAGATCAACTTTAAGTGAAGGTGATCTTACATACCTCTGAGATTCAATTTGAATTTCATACAGATGCATACTACGTAATTGTATTTATTTGCTTAGATTATAAATAATTAAAGAATGCCTGTCCAAGTCTCCTGGTGCCCCAACACATCAATAACAATACCATCCCAGCAGTGTTGAATTAATTATTTTAACAGGAACTCAGTCAGACAACCTCCAGTGGAGACTTTTCAATTTTGTCATTACTGTGAGAAACAAATCCATAGCTGTCTGCAGAAATCTTATCAAACAGTACCTTCTGTGTACTGCTTCTCCTTTTCTCTTTCTCTTTCTCTTCTTCTGTTCTGAAGCTGAGAAAGCATACAGTTCAGTCCTTATTTGCTATGTTTTGTTTTGCTTTAAGCTAGCTAGGACTTGGGAATCATTTTCACAGAAAACTGCCAGTTCTCTGAAACCACGCCTAATTAAAGATCAATTTCAATGTTTTCCTCAATATACAAATTTTTTAGTAGTCCACATTTCATTTGATGCTTTTGGATATGAAAATCCTTTTTTTATTGTTTGAAAAAATTTATATAAAAAATTTAAAAATCTCATTTTGGAATGCAAGTCAATCAGGGAAAAAAGTTAAACTAAATGAAATATTTAAATTATTAGATGGCAATTATTTGATAGACTCTCTTTACTTGAAAAACACTTCTGAGATCATCTCTTTCTACTCCAAATCGGGACAAAGCAGTGGAAAAGAAGTTTAGTTGTCTTCTTATTTTGATACATTGCTGTTTGTTTCATTACAAAAAACCATTCAGGAATGTTACCAGAGTTCCAGGTGTATATATATAGCGCCTTGCTGATTAATGGTAATGTGGTGAAAGGTACCTCTGAGAATATGTAACATTGCCCAGAAGGTTTATGGGAATAATGAAATGTGTTGTTCCGTTCACCAGCTTGTGTTTTGTGCTGTGTTTGTACGCAGGACTTGCCAGAAAACCAAGGAGGTTTTTTTAGGTTGTGCTTTTTTGTTTTTGTTTTTTAGTATTTCAAGACAGATTTATAATAGTAAGTGGGCTTGCTTTTGTGATGAATACTGTACAAGTGATAACATCTATTCTGCATTTCAGTTCCTCCAACTATTAAAAAAAAAAAGAACAGAAAGGGCTTTTGCATGGCTGGGAAAAAAACAGGCTTATGCTTACCCTTAGAAGCTTTGCAAGTCTTTTGTCAGGTGCTGTAATGTGCCTGTATGTGTAATTAAATGTCTGTTGCTGATAGTTGTCTGATGTGATTGACACACTAGATTGTTTTAAAAAGTTGATACCGTTTTGTCAACTTAGTTTTTCACAGACCCCTTCAAGGGTCAAAGCAGAAATGTAGTAATGTGACGACTAGTGTGTTCCAGGTATTTCTCTTTGCAATTCTGCAGCTGTATTCATAGGTGCTTGGACTAATAAGACGAGTACTGCTGGGTTTCCCATTCTCATTTTTAGTGATAGACTGTTCCATGAATCCCTTTCTAAAATACCTCTCCAGTACCACTGTTTCTGCTTATCAACAAAACAGAGCTTTGCAGGTTATAAGCATCTACCCTCTTTCAGTCCAAGTCAGGAAAAGCTTCCAGTGTTCTGTGTTGACATGAAAAGAGATCAAACTCCGTTTTGTTTTTCTCTGTTTTGTTTAAGCATCATAATATTATTTCTCTCGGGAATTAGCTGACATTTAAACATCTCACAAAGGAAAGGTATTTTATATTGTATAAAATATAATTCACATAGACTTTCTAAAATAAGCCTTTCTGAAAGCATATTTAATTCTCATACTTTATTTTTAATTTCCTTCTTCAGGCTAAATTCTAATGCATGTATACCCAACAGACTAATGTACCTGAAGATTTTTTTTTTTTAATTCATATGCATTCACAAATCAAAGTAATAGCACACATTCCCAGGAAATATTAATCTTGTTCCTCCCCTTCTTTTTCCTTTGTTGTAACATGCAAGCAATATTTCCTTAGAAAGGAGCTAAATAAAAAGTAGAATACTAAACGCGCGAAGATTAAATACCAAGAATTCAATAATAGTAATCATATAATAAATGATATCCTCGTAATATCTGCTGTTGGTTTTGAACATAATGAATCATACAGCAATCATGCAGTTGAAGAATGCATAATTCTTAAGCCTTTCATTATGGATGTGCTTTTTGTACTTCAGACTGAACCGTTCTATGACTGTAGGGGGAAAAATAAGGCTGAAGCTTTTATGAATCTAAAAGTTCAGGACAAGAATTAGCATGGTGTTTTAAAGTGAGAATGCAAACTTTATCTTATTCTCTCTTACAGGGCTACTGAACCCCTCCCCCAACCAAAGTGCACCAAGAATTTCTGAAACTTTGACAATTATAGGCTCTATATAATCATTAATGTCATATGAATAAATAAAGCCTAATTAATTCAACACTAATAAGATGTAGTAGGTTCAGACAATTTTCATCACTGAAGACTGTATTCCCTCACAGTTCTATTAGAGTAATTGTTCGTTGTTGTCATGTTATACAAATTATTTTTTAACCCTGTAGAGGTCAATAAATAGCATAGTGTAGCAAGATCTGGTGAAATTGTCAAAAAATAGTATGCAATTTATAATATAAACTTGCTATTTTTTGCTGGCAATTATTATTTGAGCATATTTTAAATATAATTTTAGTGGCAATTAGGAACAGAATTTGTAGGTGTATTTGATAAATTTGGAATTAGCCAAAATAACAGGATAGGAAAGGGATTACGAAGATCTCTGTTAGAAAGACACGTGCATATTTATGGACGGAAGACTAAATTGAGCCATGCTCGTATCCAGGACGATGTTTAAATAATCCTGAAAGATTTAATCACTTCAAAGCATTTTTATCTTTTAAGTTCCTTTTCAATGAAACTTCTGAGTTTCCCTTGGTCTCCTGTTCACTTCTACCCATAATGCACATAACATTGGCTTCTCTGTCAAGTTCTTGAATATTTTACCATATTGTCTGCCTTTCCTGTCGGCTCATATCTGCCATTTTTATGGATGGAAAGAAGCTGGAGATCAGATTATCAAGTTAATGGAGGGAGTCTGCTCCAAATCTAAACTCAAAGCTCAAGAGACAAAATTTAGGAGAAATGTTCAAACTATGATTTGTGTATATGCATATGTACAGATACATTTGGAAGTTTGCAGGCATGTGTGGTTTGGCAAGGGCAAATGTGAAAGAATTGTATCTATTGGTCTCACTGTGTTTGTGTAAACTTCTCATCGGTTTTGCGTATGTGTTAGTACACATTGAAAGCAGAGACAAGACAATGGTCCTACCACCAGAACAAAACTCTCTCTCGGTCACATTCTCTTCTCAAGTGCTAATCAGGGATGATTCAACCTGTAGGGTGCAGGTTTTACCACGAGCATGCTACTGCATCCAAAGTCTTCTGGGGAGGCATCCTGGTTCTGCCACACCTGTGGTAGGAATCGGATTAAGCTGAAAGAAAGGTAAATATTTTGCTTTGAGTCATCTCTTTTATAGTGCTATGCTGCAATTCTGGCAACTGAAGATGCAGTTTCAAGTTTTTGAGCATTTTCAGGTGCATTTAAATACATAATAACTACATTAATTAGAAATATCAATTTCCCATCTTTGTGTATATTTTATGTTTTTAAACTATCAGAGTTATAGTGAAAACACTGCACTTGTTATATTTTTCTACAGCCTGTGCACATTACAGTGACAGAATTCATGTTCTCAGTACTCTAAACTGTTGGGTAATCTTCCCCGTTCTAATATCAGCAGTTACATTTACGCAAATTAGTATGTTGTAAAAGTTGCATCAATCATTTATGGTTTAAAGCTGAATTTGCTCAGAATAAGTGCTCGTGAATTAAACACCCCCCAAAAAAGGAGAAGCAGTAGTTAAACCCAGACTAAACCTACTTATAATAAAGTAGGAAATAAAATTTATTAATATACCTAAGTACTGGTATATTCTTCAGATAAATTAATAAAAATACATCTGTGATAAGTATACTGAACTGTGAGAAGGTATGAGAAAGAAAAAAATAGAACTCCAAAAGTTCATTTCGGAGGAGACATTAACAAAAACCGGATGACATGCAGCAAAGGAAATTAGCTTCTAGTGTATATGGACATGAATAATGCTAGAGGATGTATCATATAACTTAATCAGATAGGCTGTAACAGGAAGATGCAACTGTGGTTTCCTTAATGACCAATGGGTGATGTAATCAAATGCTAAATGCACATTGTCAGGTTCTGACAAGTTTCTATCAAAGCAAAGATGGAGTATCACTTACCCGGGAGTTTAGACTGATAACACATCCTCTCTCGAGTGAGCGGAAGGAGTTAGGAGCAGACAGGTTTCTATAATGTTGTTGTGACACGAAGTAATCTTCAGTTGTCATTCTCTGATGTAAATATCACATTCCCTGAAGGTATACGTGCTTCTGCTGCATTTGGTGGGGTACAAAGTTGTTAATCTCGCTAGCTTGGGCATGAGGCACAGTCAAGGCTACTGCAGCTGGGACCCAGCAGAGCTGCAAGAAGCTGTCAGGTGGTTCTGGCTTCTGCCAGCAGCTGCAGGCTCTGCCCCACGACTCCATCTGTGCTGGTCCATGGATTAACTAATTTAAGGCAGTATGGGAATGACTGAACATGCACTCACAGGTCTGAATGAAGGATAGCTCTCCTTCAGTAAAGTAGACTAAATAGTGCTGCTAACATTGGGCTTGTAGAACTTTGTAACTTCTGTTTCTCTCACTATTCTGCAGTTGCCAGTGAGCGTTTTCATTTGAGCAAACCCAAATGCTAATGTTAATAGAGCAGTGACCTTTGTAGCAGCAGGTTCAGATCCCAGTTGAGTAACTTCTGCTAGCCTCAGGCCCAGGAGGACTGGGTATGTGGTGCAGGGACATGAGGGCTGGATGCACCTGCCCAGGTTGACTCTGGAGGCAGGAGAGTCTTTTCTGTGCTCAGGAGGGGGGATTTGGTCCTTGCTGGCTTCATTGCACAGTGTAGGTACAAGACCTTTGGTCACCAAATCAGAGTCGTTTAGCAGCAGTTTCATAGTAGGGTATTGCTGTGAATATAAGAACCAAACAGAGTCAAAATTAAGACTGAGCTCATGGATAATCCTGGGCTTTGCATTTTAATGCATATTAGTAGTTGAGTGCTAGATTGTGTTTTTATGACGAAGCAGATGAGGAAATAATTTGGATGTGAAGTCAGTGCAGTTTCCGTGGTAACAAATGGGGAACCAGTTCCAAAATCTGTTTGTTGCCATTGAAGTGTGGGTGTGTGCGTGTGTGTATGTGGGGAGGGGGTGTTCTTTTTATAAGTTTTTATTAAAGAAAAGTAGAACTGCAAAACTTAGCAAGATTCCTGATTTACATAAAATGAGGGGTTGAGGGAATTAAATTGGTTCTTCATTCACCAGCACTTAACTCATACAAAAATCTCATTTCTAGTCAAACAACACCAGGGTATTTTGCAATCAGAGTTTTCCTTTCTGGCTATTGAAAATGAAATTTGCTATTGCTTATTATTTTCAGGGAAGCTGCCAAGAACTGACATTTCCATCAGTAGCTGCCTTTCAAGCTTCTTCAGAACCTGTCTACGAAGGCTTGGAGTATAACTTTGTCTGAGAGACCCATAAGGGCTTCCCAGCTCCATGAGGTGGGATCCTCGCCCTGTTTCAGTTTAGGGGAGGGAGGTTCTCATGGGTCCTCCGTCGCTCCACAGCAGTTGACTGGCTTGGACCTGGAACAGTTTGTCTGCCACATCTTGCTTTATAAGTGATAGTTAGCAAGAGGTCTGAGTTGAAGTTTTAACTAGATGACTCTTTAATGTAGCAGCAGGAGAGCTTAAAAGATATCGGAGGAGGGAGAGAGTGCCAACCTATTTGTGGTTGCTGGAAGAGTGACTGAAAGATGAAATCATACTAGCAGCAACTGGAGAAAAAAAAAAAGGTGACCGATCTATTGGGAAGGACTGGTTATCCTCGAACTTTGCATCCTGGAGCCATGGGACAAAAAAACCAAAACAGCCAGCTTTTGGAGTTCAGGCAGCATTCTGTGGCTTTATTGAACCAGGCAGTTTTGGCATAAAATATTATGCTATTAAAGCATCCCCAGTGCTCTCTGAACACCGAGTATCTGATGTTTTTCTTCAGTTATTTCCTGAAACTTAATACACAGCCTCAGTATTTTTGATGCTGAGTTTTTTAGTGACTTTTCAGTAAAAGTTCTAATACTAAATCTGCCTAGTTAAAAATTAACTCCAGAAATATAGCTGAAAACATGTAAGCAACTAGGTGAAAAGTTTTTTGGTTTTTTTTTTTTCCTTTTTTTCTTTTTTCCACCGTCTCTGTCTGTTTTGTTTGCTGGTTCTCTGTTTAATAATTTCCAGTTTGCAGGTTGTTCTAATTAGACTTAAGGTTTGAACATGAAGCAAATTGAAACTTTAGTTGCCCTAAAATTTCTGCAATGTATGTATGAAGGAAAATTCTAAATTAAAAAAAAAAAAAGGTTTCCTCTCAGTAGGAAAGTATCTCTCTTGTTCAGAGGTGTAATTTTTGAAAACATATTAAATCGTAAAGTAGGTTTTGTAATAAATAAAAGTAATTACTGTTCAGCTTCTTACTTAGAAGCAAGCTAAGCTACTGCTGCTGCTGAACACAGCTTTACTTCATTTTATCAGATTAAAGTGATTTTTCATGTCATGCTGGATTTTGTTTCCATTAATGAGCCATACAATAATCAGGAATAAAAAGGGAAAAATTATATTTGAATACAGAGGACAGTTACTGAAAGTTCATATCATCAACATGAACAAGCTTTATCTTTTTTTTAATGTTGTATCATTGAAAGCAGTGGCACAATTAAAAAGAGTCTTGTGAGTGTTCAAGTTGTGTGGTGGAATTTCCCCAGTACTTCGGGAGATGGGTTGTGGACTCACAAATGTAACTCCGTGTCAAGCAGACCTTTTTTCAAAACTTATTTTCCTTTTTTTCCCCCATTTCACAAGCCTGTGGATTTACTAGATGACTAACATGAAAACATGCAAGAATGGTGATTCTGTATCTTTTATTGGTAGGAGGGACATCATATAAAGGGCAAGAGTTTGCTTCATTTTGAAGGATACAGTGAAATTTTCTTTTCTCAGATTGTAATTACATTTCCAGTTCCCTGCCAGCATATGCTGATTGCCTTCTGCAGCTTCCTTGGGGCCTTGTCAATCCATTGATTAAAGAAACATTCTTTAAGTGGATTTGTACTGCATTTGAATAACTGATACCATTTGATTAGGGCTGAATGCTGATATGACCCTCAGTAAATAGCTATTTCTAAATCTTGTAATTTTTTATGATGAATCTTGTGACATCAATTATTTCTCTTAAGTTCTGGACTTTCACATGATTAGCCAATAGGGTCAGTTGACATTTGACTGAATGAAAACTGACTCTTGTGGCTGCAGAAAGTAACTGAGAATGTTGCCAGTGTGTGTAAGAGGTCCAGAAGCTAAAAGGCAATGAAATCATGATTATTTCTTTAGAAGAACATTAAAATAATAAATTTCATGTGAGTTGTTCCTCCATCTTGCTGGATCTAGCTCAACAAAGTTCTTGTGCTTACTGTTATTTTTGACAACATGTGTAGTCATCCTCTTTATTTTTAATAGCCTTATATTTATGAGGCAGTTCCTCCAGGATTATTACCCCATCGCTCAGTCTGAAAGACAGAACCAGATTTACTCAATAAGGACCAGTAACCCCTTAGCCCCCACCAAGGGCAGTGGGATAACACATGTTCTTTAGAGGTTTTGCTGAATCGTGAGCAAAGTTCTTAGGATCAAATTCATGCAGAGAAACATTAAGTGGAAATCTTGTTTGCAAGCACTAAGTAATACGTCCTCCTGAGAATGACCTTTGGTAACTTCAGATGCTTTTCAGTAAAACTGCTGCGTGACTGCTGCATATACAGTTTTCAATGGGCAAAATACAAAATTTAGTGATAGGATGGTAAGACAAAAGCTTGATATGTAGCAAGTATAATATGTGCTCTTTTACACTCTTGTTTAGAAAAAAACTTAATGTCTGTTTAATGGAATTTCAAGGCCATTTTCTCTATTGCTACAGAAGGATGTATCTACGTTCTTTAAAAAAAACAGAATGATCTTTTAAAGATTATTTTAAAATGTGTTTTAATTTCTCAATATATCATTCCAGTGAATAGTTATTACTCAATTATTGTTATTATTTATAATAGGGGAAATATTCATTAGGTTTACTATTCTAACTTGTTCATAGTTAGAATAGACTATCAAATTATGCCTATTTTGAAGAAAATTGTTAAAATTTTTTTTCCCAAGTTTCTTAAAGATACAATTTTTTTTCTCTCAACTCAAAATTTTTTTTCCAGTAACTCAACTTTTTAATTGAAAACTCTCAGCAGGTGATAAAGAGGAGAAAGATTTTTAGATTAGAGAAGGTATCATGAGCATGTAGATTTATACCGATCAAAGGGGCAATTTCCCTGTGTAGCATATACTGCAGCATTATGAGAATCTTTTTCTAAGAACTGTTTTCCATAAACAAATAAGCGTGTACGTGCTCACATGAATAAAAGGTGGCAGTGACTTATGGTTTACTATATAAATTTGAGATTATTCACATCATTCCTGCCCATAGTCAAAACAGTTTTTTTCATTATATTTATAATCTGAACCACAGCTGATGCAGACTCTGTTTTTTGAATATGATTGGGCATGTAACAGAAATCCAGGCTGAAATTTCCTAAAATAGTGTGCCCAGCCCTTCTGAATTAATACCGTCTTTGTATGACTTACAGATATTTTGAAGAAAGAGTTATGAAGGTACAACAAAGGAGAAAACTTTTAAATGCATACAAAATTTGTAGGAAGATATGGACAAGCTGTAGTAAGGAGTGTTTACTTAGGGGTTTGAATTTATTAGGCTGAAATATATTTGAAAAACATTTCCCAAGGAAATAACAGCTAAATATCACAATAATACAATGCCTTTAAAACTGAGTGAACCATTTTATGAAAAAAATATTTATAGTACTCTAATATTTGCATACCTGGCCTTTAGCAAAATAAAAACAACAACAACAAAAAATCACGCAACCCCAAAAGTTCGAGAAGAGACCTTCTACATAAATCCAAGCCCCTTTGACACAAGCCTGAATTTGTTCTTGGACATTTGTGGATGGCTTTGCTTTGTAGCTGTAGTACGGTTACACAGACTCAGTTGCAATTCTTTGCAACTGCCGCTTAACAGAGTCAGAGTGCTAGGAGACTAAAGCAGAAGAGGATATATGGGATAGCCGCAGGCAGTCTATTCCACTGCTTACTGGAATAGCCATTAGTGTGTGTTTTCTAATGACTAATCTGAATCTTTCATGCTGAACTGAGAACTCATGACTTGTTCTCCTACCCACTACAGTATGGGAAACAGATAATTTTCTTCTCCTCTATAGAAGCTTTTTTTGTGCTTGAAAACTACTAGCATTCGTAGCTTTTTTATTGTTATTGCTAGTGGTTTTGGCTTTTTTTGTTTGTCTGGGTTTTTTTGAGCTAACCACTCTGGCTTTTTTTAAAGCACTCTAGAAGATGCATTCTAGACCTCTATCTTTTCTTATTTCTTTCCACTGCACGCTCTGCGGTTTATTCGCATATTTCTTGAACTACAGTGCCTCAAACTGAACAGAGTATTTCAGCTGAGGCAATAGAAACGCTCAATAAGCCAGAGGTGTTACATGTGAGATTTAAATACATTAATTTATACTAGGAATTGCTCTAGATGTTCATGCAAAGTGGTCTTTCAGAGCAACCCATAATTTCACATAATTTCTGTATGTAAAGCCTAGGTTATTAGGTATAAATTCCAGAAAAAATTAATTGCATGTACATTTAAATGATTAGTGTATATCAGAGTTAGGGAAGGGTTTAGTACAAAACCATTTTGTATTTTGGAAGAATCTTTTATCAATAAGTCTGGAGAGTCAGGGCTAACATTTGGCTTCACTTATTTATCATTTGATTAGAAAATCAGATCCTGTTCTTAAGAACAGCATAAGATTTCAGGTGAAAAAATATACCTAGAAAAAAATGTTTCTTTTTTCCTAAATCATACACATTTCTTAGTAAAAGTACGAAATCTGGATAGTTACTGAGGTAAAAATCCGCTCTTCATTTACAACACCTCTTCAGGGTGCAGCAGTCTTCCATGCACAAACAAAATACTGAAAATGAATAAGCAGTGTCAGAAAGTTAATATCATACATGAATGGCAAACCCTTAATTGCAAATTTCTTTTTTATGTAGCTGCTACTGGAAGAAATCACTTTCATCATGTCTGTTGGCTCCAAAATTCCATTACAATCATCCTGTGTTTAATAGGCAGATACACTGAGGTGTCATGTCTGTGGTAATCTTACTCCTGAAATCATAGAGGCTGGATAGGTGGCCAGTGGGGTGGATTGAAACTGCTTGAACTGCTAGGCTCAAAGTGTTGTGATCAGCGGCACGACGTCCAGCTGGAGGCCACTCACTGGTGGTGTGCCCCAGGAGACGATACTGGGGCCAGTACTGTTTGACATCTTCAGTAGTGACCTGGACGATGGGACAGAGTGCACCCTCAGCAAGTTTGCAAATACAAAACTGGAAGGAGTGGTTGATCTGCTGGATGGGTCTGCTGTTGTTCAGTGGGATCTTGGCGGTGTGGAGAAACGGGCAAGCAGGAATGTCATGAAGTTCAAAGGCAAATGCGAAGTCCTATCAAACAGCCTTTGAAAAAACTAAGATGATAAATCTTTGGGAAATTTTTGGACTCCCAGTTGGCAGTCAGTTAATAGCCTCTTGAATAAAATCTGAATAGATTCCTAACTGGTAAATTTTCCCTGAAGCAGACATAGAAAACATGTAGGTAGAAAACGTGCTCTTGGAGGTAGGCCAAAATATGCCATGTCCTTTATTTACCCTGTATTTGTGCAGGATGCTCTTCAGGCAAAACTTTCTGATACAGATCTGGTCTAAATATCTTTGCTCCCATACCTTTCATCAATTGTGCTTGCTGACTACTTTTTACATATTTATTTTGATAATGGAGCTACAAGAAATATGAACTCTTAAAACCTCTATAGTTATTTTTTGAAACATTTTCTCTTTTCAGGATCACGCTTCAAAATCTGAAAATTTGAAGTGATAACTATCATTACAAAATAAGTTGTTATAATGAAAATAAGAACATAAGGGCCCTGATATCTGCCTTTGGATTCATTGTATACGCTAATTCAATTATCTTCTTGTCTGTGGGCTTCTGCAAGTGTGGATAGCAGAATATTGGTGGGAAACTGGGGAGAAGCCTGCACTTGTGTTTGTAATAAAGCATTCACATAGCTGAAGAAAGGACTTCTATTCCTTTGGCCTGTCAGTTCTACATCTGAAAATATAATGGTTTTTTACATTACACAGACCAAAATAGAGGAGTTGCATAAGCATAAACATTTACACTTTAATGTGTAAATATCTGAAACACTCTATTTTTTTACCTAACAGTACTTCTGTCAGAGTTAGAACACTGAGAGGCAGTAATTAAAGATTAAAATAGTTTGTGTTTGTCACTGTCTCTTTTAATAGAAGAGGTCAATAGAAATTGTTTTAATGCTTTTTTCCTTGTTAAAGAAGATAATATTATGAGTGTTAACAAGTTGGGTTGTTTGTTCTGTTTCTGGTGATGCAAACGTAATTGAATTTTTTTAAAACTACTAAAAATAAGTCATTGAAATCCAATATTCTGAGTTCTGTGTCCCCAGGTAAGGGATAAGAAGTTTAGTTGCACAAAAGCAAATGGTATGTTTGTGACTAACGTTAGTCTGAAAAGCCAGCTGGTCTACAGAGGTAGATCTGTGCATAAAATTTATCTTACTGGGAGGTTGTTCTGTATTTGTATTGGACTTGTATTTATAATGAATAGGTCTGCAGATGAAGAAACATCCAGCTTCTCTTTTAAATAAGTTGGTGCAGAATCAGGGTGGCAGGTGTTTGTCCTTTGTTATCATGGCTTCATTTTAGCCATAGATACTATTTCATGTGTTTCTTATTGTCATTCTCTCATTGCTATATTTAGAACATTATATATAGTACTACAATTATTGTTATGCCATTTGATGTTTATATATCTATTGTATACTCAGTAAGGTGTTTATTTTTCTTTGAATCAAATGCTTACTTTGTTCAATTGCAAAGAACCCATGAATCATACAAACTTAATTAGTGCTGTAGTTATCCTCAAAGTTTTGCAGTGCCAATGTGGCTTATCCTCGCAAGGAAAGATGCTTTCCCAGAAGCGTTATGCTGCCCCTCCAAACAACAAAGTATAGAAGCAAAGAGCTCTTCTAAGAGTAGGTGTTAGGTTTATACACAGAATAAGATCAGAGGGTTTCACTGAGGAAGGACTGGGTTGGTAGAAGGCTGTTTAAATATAAGTACTGATAATTACTCAGGCTGTTTATTAAAAACAACAACCAAAACCCAGTCCTTCCACACAGATTTTGTATGTATAATCACTCTTGTCATACTTCACAAGCAGATGACTGACATAGGCTGGTTTTGCTTGCTTAAGTTGTCCTGTACTACCAGTGTGTATTTGGGAGCGACTGTCATTCTCCTTCCTTTGATTGAATCAAAATAACGAGCTTTCAGAGAGCTTGGATTTAAGCAGGAGTGAGTGTTGACACAAGCAGTTTGACCAAGATTTTGAACAATTTGAAGATGTGGGGGAGGATGTCAGAATGTCATGTCTTTTATGATGTTCTTGGGCCTCTCTGTCTCCTGAAGGTCCCTGCTGGGCTGCGACGTGGTCCACAGCAGCTGGCTAGCTTGACATAACAAATCTCTGGCCCTTCTGATGTTTTTTTTCTGTGGTGATGAGGATGGCATTCGGTAGCTCAGCTGAAGTGGCTACAGAAACAGTCTCTTGATTCAATTTTTCATGCTTTGTGCTCGGCTAAACCTGTTGGATAGCAGCCCACAGATCTGATCAGCTCATGGAAAGCATCAGAAATTCATACATTTGAGTACAGTCCATCTGCAGTTCTTTGAGCTACATTTCACATCATTGTGAAGCTTAGTCTGTGAGCAATGAAATGCAGCATATACAATGCTGATGGAGCACTCTTTGGCATAGGTTCAGGCTCTAAACTTACTATGTGTTTACTGACAGAGTTCCGTTACAGATTTTAGCACATGCATAAACATTTTTTAGGAGAGCAGCTTGTCCAAAGCAGTCACAGGAATGCTTTTGGGGAAGTTTTGGGATATAAGCTGTGGGAAGGGCTCTTCAACAGAACATTCATTGATGGACCCACACAGGCAAATAATCTATGCGTGTGATATATATGCATTTTAGCACTGAAAGTTGTTGGGAATTAAATTGTTACTGTGCTTCAGCTATTTAACTTTGGATCATGGAACTTGCGTACTTTGCTTTACTACCAGCTGATTCCAAATCCATTTTCAGCACTTAATCGGTCCTGGCGCAGAAGTGTGTTACAGAAATTGCTATCGTTCTTCTCTGCATCACCATCAACTGTAGGGGTAGTTTTTCTGTTTTGTCTAAAAGCAAGAAGAGGCCTGTCTCCTGCTTAACAAATGGCCTGATCTTGTTATCTGTTGAGTGTATATCTTGCTTCATTATCTGGTTGCTTTTTGACTGAATTTTATTTTCCAAATGCCACTTGATACAGGTTCTTTTCAAATTGTCCACTAGATTCAGCAATTTTCTTGAATGGTAAAGGGTTTGACTGCATCTGACTTGTGGTACACATGGCAGCGCACATCTGCCCTGTGTTGCATTTCCTTGGTCCCTGGGCACAAACAATGCACAACAGTTGCACCCTGTGGAGCACTGAGTGAGCATGCTGCTTCCAACACCCTTTTTTGAAGAAAAAAATTTGCAGACGCATTTTAGGGAAACAACAAAACTTGCTCTAGCTCATACATTCTCTGAAACAGGTAGCTTCTCGTCACTATTTATCACTGTTGTTTATTTAGTGTCAGATATAATTCAGATGATTGAAAACACGGCGAAGTATATTAACTGACTGCTTCACTTGTAAATATTTTGGGAACTGCCACCTCCATATGTGAGATCATACAGTCTTTTTGTCCTATATTTCAAAATGGAACAATTTGGCATGTTTAAATTATGGGTCAAAAACTGAATAAATGAAGAAGCTGACTAGTCAGTCTTTCTTCCTAATGAGCATTTGCTACAACAGAAGCAGAGCTGCCAATTACTTGGCCACTTGTTCTGGCTGCTCATTAAGTATGTTTCAGCATGAACCTCTTATGATTTGGTGCATGGCCAGATCAAATTCAAATTTTCCCCATGTCCAGAATAATACTGTCACTATTTTGATAGGCAAGTAAGCTGCAAGTTTCATATATCCACAGCAAACACTAATTTGGACATGACAAAAGGGCATCTGCTCTTCTTACTGCCAAGAAATTATTGCAGAAGTGACTGTATTTGACAGTAGTAGATGAGTTTCACTTTATTTAGCTTGAATTATGACACTGAATAAAATATTTACTAGATATCTAACATCAATCTACCCCTCAGAGCAGTTTTAGAGAAGCAACATGTGCAGCAGCTATAGCCTAATATTGCCTCTCTTATTTGCTTTCAAGAGTTCATTGCAGTCTGCAAAAACTGTCTCTTTAAGTACTTTGGAAAGGCAGAAGAGAACAGATTGCTCCGTATGTATGTCCATTAGGATTGTGATTTTTAGGGATTTTTTTTTAAACTCTTAATACCACTACACCAACAGAACTTTGTGATATAGATCTGATTTCAATTTGATCTTTAGGTTGCTATACTCAGGCTGTTGCATGGTACAGAAAGATCAAACTAATTTTAGAGTTAGGTATTGCATTTGAGAAAACTACTATAAAGTTGTTTCACGTTTGTCATAGCCTTCATCTGAAGCACACCGTTCCTTAAAAGATTAACTCTTGTGAATTCACATTAGAGCATGCGAATGTCATCTAAGAATCCAAAATATTTTTCAGAATTATTTCCTCACTTCTAGCATAATTATTTTTGAAAAAAGTGTTGTTGAGATTAGGCAAATAAGAAATCAGACTTTAAGAAATCCTACATAAGCAAAATAAATATATAGGCTTTCCTAATATTTATCCACTGTAGCTATGTACCAGCTAAGGATGTGTTTCACTTTGTTGGTGTTGTCTGTCTCCATAGTAGCAATGTTACATATTTTGAGGATAAATGCAATGTTTTGAGTTCACAGAGTGCGTTTCAGACTTTCTTGTGGTATTGGGAGCTGTATAAGCTTCAACTGGTGAATTGGTTTCATATCCCTTTTGCTTTATGAAATCCAGCAGAGAGATGTTACAGTCTCTACTGTATTGTCAGTGGTTCCTTGCAGAATGCCAGAATTTTATATTCACTAAAAGAACTGGATCAAGAAATCATCTCTTGTTGGAGATACTACATCCAACTCCTTATTTAAATGGTGTCTTTATATGAAATGCTTACATAGGCAATCATGCCCACCAGTGTACAGAGCCCATTGTCTTTAATGAAGTCTTATGTAGTATTAAGATAATGATTTGTTAGATTAGTTATTTGTATTTGTGTGTTTAAAAAAAAAGTGTATCTTAAGGAACAATTTTTTGGGTAGATGTGAGAAGTACTTTAGAGAAACATTTTGAAGGAAATTTTTAATTTGTCCAATGAACTGGGCAGAGTTCTTGTGTCTGGTCATTCTGTTGGAAGCCCAGAGGTTGAGAGACTGCTGCGGGGAGATCTTTTTTCCCTTTTTCTTTTTTCTGACCAGATCTGATACCTTTCACTATGTCTGTTTGCAGAAGCGTCTGGTATTAATATTTTTTGGTATTAAAGTTTTGAGTTGGCAACTTTTACAAAACTAAAGAGATTCTATATATGAGAAACTATGCTGTCACTTATGTCATGCACTACATCCTTCCTAGCCCTCACTTTATTCACATGTGAGTACTTGCACAGTTATGCTAAGCCTGTATTCTTCCAGCTACCATTTTGACTTATCTAAAATAAGGCAAGACATTTGTGGAAGGAATAAAAAGATCATAAGGCATTCTGTCAGTTTTATTGGTTTCTCCCATGAGTTTCACTGCTCTCCAGACCTCAGAAGCCCTTATTTATCCCAGAAACCTTGGAATTTACAGACTGACTTTGCTAAAACACTGCTGAACTTTAGAATCCTCATAAGAATGCTGGAAATCTTCAGAAAAGCCTTCTATGATATCAGCAGATATCTCCCATGAGAAGCCTTCTAGCATGCTGGAAAGTGTTCAGCGGTGATAAAAGAGTGTGTGATTCTCATTTAGAATCCTTGCTTGGAAAACATGAAGTCTATGAAACTTTTTTATTTGTCCTGGTGTAACATATATTATTGTTACATTTTCAGATCCAGTCAGACAATGTATGGTTTTTGAAGGTTATTTTTAATATTTTGATCATGAATTCAATCATTAATGGTTTTAAACTAAAAGATGGTAGGCTTAGATTAGATACAAGGAAGACATTTTTTCCTATGAGACACTGGAACAGGTTGCCCAGAGAAGTTGTGGATGCCCCATCCCTGGAATTGTTCAAGGCCAGGTTGGATGGGGCTTTGAGCAACCTGCTCTAGTGGAAGGTGTCCCTGCCCATGGCAGGGAGTTTTGAACTAGATGATCCTTAAAGGTCCCTTCCAACCCAAACCATTCTATGATTCTGTGATCTTTGAGACTGTGCTGTTTGTTGTAGTAAATCCTTTTTCTTTGAAAAAAGGAGAAGGGCCTGAAGTAATTTTCTTCCTTCCTATGGAAGTTTTCGGCAACGCTCAGCCCAAAGATATCTCTGCTTAAAAGCATTTTTGTTAGAACAGTCTTTCCAGCCACGTTTGGTTACTACTTCGGATTTTATACTCTGGTTGTCTTAGTACTTTCTTTTCTCATATATCAGTTCAGTGCTGCCTTGGGTTTAGCAGTTAATAATAGTCTCCTGGACTTCCTGGCTTATTTACTATCTTGTTTTGGATGGTGGTGTTGTGCTAGAGCAAGAAATGCTGGATGACAAGTAAAAGGCAGCTGTTAACACCAGTTTCAAGAAGATTTAATGGATATGATGGAGGCAAAGATGCTAGGCTGATTTTTGTCTTGTCTCCAGTTGTAAATCAAGTAGAGAAAGGCAGATGTATGTACAAAGCCAGAGTGAGAAGTCAAAAATATTTTATACTTAATTAAGCATTTAATCAGTTATTATTTCTGTATCTATGAATGACAGCATTGTTGGCAACAACTTATATATGTGGTATTGAAATTTGCCTTTCATTTATCACATTAATTTTTCATAAGACTATATCCTTCTGTTTTCAAAGTTGTTTATGGATATATTAAATATTTTTAAATGTAATGGAAAAATATTGACTATATTCCCTTTTACCACGGTTTCTTATATTGTTTTGGTCCATAACCTTCCATAATCACTTTAATTCTAAAATGTCTCAATTTCATATGTTACTCCCTCACCTTCTATGTCATGTTTGACAGTTTGGGGTTTGTTTTTTTTTTTTTAAATTCATCCCCAACCACAGCCTAAACAGCTTATGGCTTACTTGAAGGAATTGAGGAGAGAGAAGAACTGGAAAGAAGAAGGGAACTGATGGGAAATTAACTGAGCCTGAGAAATGCTTCAAAGTAGGAATTAGCAAGTAATTTATCCATCAGGGGCCACTGCAGAGCACAGTTCAACCAGAAACCTCTAGTCTTCCAAGAGAAATATCTGATTCTGAACATCTCAGGTAAGAAGTGTATAAAACTAAGGTACTTTCCAAGTCACTTTTAAATAAAATGAGGTAGAAACCACATTTGAGTGTGATAAGGAGAATGCAGCAATGAACAGAATACTGTAATAAAACAGCTTTTCAAAAAGGAAGCAGAATGTAAACTTAACCTCTAAGTAAAAAAATTACCTAACAAAAGAGTTAACAAAGATTTCTACCTAAATTGAGGCAACAGTGTAGGGAAAATGAATTCACTTTATGATTTCATTTTGGTCTACCTACTGTTATTTTCCCTAAGTGAATACATGAAACAAGGAGGTAAATGGGAGCTGAGGGAATGGTAGGTGAGGAACCCTTAATTTGTGAAATTTTCTTGTGAGAGTTTTGTCATTAGTTATATTGGGAGAATACAAAGGCTTTAAAATCATGCTTTCTGGATGATGAATTTCTTTGTTTATTTTATTGGAACAATACTTGTGCTTTCCACATATTGTAAAACTTAAATGATTGTGTATATTGGTGTGAAATAATATAGTTACTCAGCTTCATTCTCCATGTTTGTAAAGCAGAAATCTCAAAACCTTTTGCTTTCTCTTTAATTTAAACAGCATGTTTCTAAGTATTCATTCTATTTCAGCTTTATCAAATGCATTTTTCTAGATCTTATTTATTCTCTCAATTCTCAGTAGCACAATTATAAAGGACACCATAACTTAAAAAATAAAAATAAGATAAAACAGATGTGCATGATTTTTTTTAAACGCCTATTAATTTACATTTTTGCAGAGGTAAATGAAACCTAAAACTATTTTTAGGGCAAAAGGACATAGATGATGACAACTTCAGAAAGAAATAAAGAAATGTGCTTCATGCCACAATGATCACATAAAAGTAATCTTAATACTAGAAGTTGAGTGGAGAGGTTAGGACTCTTCCGTCCAGCTTCTACTCTTGGCA
Organism: Aptenodytes forsteri; assembly: GCF_000699145.1. Classification (NCBI taxonomy): domain Eukaryota; kingdom Metazoa; phylum Chordata; class Aves; order Sphenisciformes; family Spheniscidae; genus Aptenodytes; species Aptenodytes forsteri. Next base: position 1,406,269 of record NW_008795122.1, on the reverse strand, counting down.
CTGCAGAATTGTTTTCTGAAACCCATAGTTTATTTTTCCAAATCCTAAGGGACAGACTTCCCCCTTTGTTTTGGAGAAACTCATTCCACAGTTCAATATGTGCTGTGAGGTATTCAGACCTCTAACTAACTATGATCCACTTTACATAGCTTTCCTTTTTGGTTTAAACTTTCTGTTGAGTATAATTACACTTCTCTGAGTTTCAGCTGCCTGGAAGACTTTTTACATTAAAAATAGAAGGGGAAAATAAAAGCCACACTTTCTTTTTAGATCTGTTCCCTAAAACAGAATCGCAGATACAGTTTCTATTCCCTGATATTAGTCTTTTCTCTGGGAGTATGTTGATAGTGTAGGAGACCAAAGCCCAAGAGAGTCCCTTGAGTGTAGAATTATTAAAAGGAAAGAAAAAAAAGAAAAGTAAGGAAGCTGTCACATCACAGCTTGAAGCCTGGACCTGCTCGCAGTTCTCCATGGTAGTAGAGAATTTTACCAGCTGTTTTCACAAATACCTGCACAATTGAACCAGTGCTCTGTTCTGCTCTGTTTAGCTCACAGAGACACTGTCGTTGAAGTAGTAACCCAAGAACAGAGCATACTGCTGCTGCTCCATTGCCGTCGAACAATGTTAAATCACCTTGAGCCTCTCTGCAGAGATGTCCTTCTGCATGTCATAAATTTCTTTCTGTATTATGTAATGTTCAGAAATTATCCCTATGTTATTGAACGGTTTCTCCTGGTATTTCTGCCAGAAAGTGTTCAACGCATTATTAGTATAATTTCCTAACTAAATTTATTTCTGCATAATTGCAAGTTATAATATCCTCATTTATTTGTCAACTGTACAAACTATTACTAAATTTCCTAAAAAAATTAGACTTAAATGACATGACCAAGAAGAGGCCTTTGCCAGCAGAGGCTAAATCCCTCTGTCGTAATCCATCACTTACACTATCGGCAAAGGCAATATTCGCATTAGAGGGTGAACAGTGCCAATATGCTTGTCCAAAGAGTATATGCTTGCCGGTACTATAATTTAATAGGAAGAGCAAGAAGGCTCTTTCAGCCTTTTCCCACCACTTCCCATACAAAAACACAGAATTGGAGAGTACTAATATTATAACCACCCATTTTTTTCTGCAGCCATAATACGATGGTGCAACTTACGGAAATTTTTGGACCCTTTCTAGTCTCTTTAGTGTCTTCAGTCAGACCAGTAAGAAAAAGAGGTATTTAGAAGCGGCTGAAACTTTCTAATAATGACCATTTGAGAGCCCATGAAATAAAAATTTCCTACAAAACTACCAAGAGTTGAAACAAGCATTCTAATAGAATAGTTTTAAGAAATTCAGACATTTTTATTTACTAGCATCTCCAGAGCTAGAAAGGCAGGGGTGCAGTATGTTGAGTATATAGCTTTCTGCTGCTTTTTTGTCTTTTCAAATGTGGTAAGTTGATGTTGTCTTTTTTTTAAACTAAACAAGATTTTCAAAAGGCCTGGTTCAATTTACAGTGATATGAAATGGAAGTTAGACCAGGTCTTAATGAACTTGAGGCAGTATGAACAGCTCCTGCTTGAAAGGACTGAGCGTTGATGCAGTAAAAGCATCGCTTCCTTCCAAAGCATAAGTGTTTTATAAGCGAGCTATTTAATAGAGTTTGGAAGCCTGATGACTTTTTAGGTTGCTGACCATGTAGTATTACAAAGAACAGAAAAAGCTAGATAAAACAAAAACTTGATAGATAAAACAATAAAGGCAAAGCAGTCAACAGATGGAGAAGGAAAGAGTTATATTATTTAGTATGGAATGAAAAAATCCCAAGGCTATTGCTGACCTAGCCTGGAAAGCTTGTGGTGCAGCTGCACTTAAACACAGCTATGTTGTCTGTGATCCTGTGGAAATTTGCAAAGAATAAGTGGTGGTTGCTTGCTATGGGGTACATGAACCAGGAGCTTCAATGAGCTGATGGAAAATGAGATTGTGTTTCTTGGAATTCATGGATAACTGATAGGAAATACCAGTTACCAAGTAAAAGCAATGAATTTCAAGGAGAATTCTCCAAAAATTCTTAAATAAGACAGTGATTTATCGCATGTGGGTTTTGTGTCCAGGGGATGACATGCCTAGACAACTCTCCCAACACCAATCAAATTCGTGTGCACTTTTAAGAAGTTCAGATTCACTTATTTTACGTATACGAACAAATTTTGTCACATACAAACTGTTAAAGAAACTTTGCTGTCTGCCAGGGTAGGAAAAAGAGATTGATGGCTAACATTCTGAAAGTACAATTCAAGTCCTCATTCATCAATAGCCACACATTAGCTTTCTTAATTATGGGCAAAGAGAATAGCTTGACTTATGTTGACCCATTACAGCAATGTGAGACTAACCCTGTCTTTGGGGGAGTCTCTTAGAGGTTTTCAGAAGCACCTTTTCCTCTGCCCTTTTCTTTATGATCCAGCAAAATTAGACCCTTTCTGATCTCATTCTCTCGTAATTATATCGCACACTTTCATGTTGCCGAACATGAAAAATATTGCCTCTTTTTTCTGGTTGCCTATATGTATATTTCTAGCCTTTTGGGGAGCTCAGCCAGTTTTCCCAGTTAAATGCTAAGAAATGTTTAAAATCTGGAGTATTTCCTTCATTTTTAAAGTAGGAAATTTATGGGGGAAAAAGGAAGACGTTTTCCCTATTTCTTTATCTCTGGAATTAGCTGTCTGTGGTTAATACAAGCTGGGTTTGTTCACATATATGCTTTTCTTCTCCTGTTATGCAAGAGTACTACCTCATATATTGACAAAAATACTATTAACTATATTTAGATGTATTTAAATGAAAAAACATCTGGAAAACCTTAAGACACATTTATAATACTGAATTGTAGAAGCTTGCTTTTAAAAGTAAGATTATAGCATATAGGTATCTCATGCAATCTCAAAAGTTTATAATTTCTCTTTAACCTGTTAAACCTTACGTAGATTTTCTGCTAATTTTTTTCTGGGTATTCCAAATATAGATACTTTCTATTTTATGACAACATTAATAGAATTTGGAAAGATGTCTTAAAGTAATTAGAGGTACATCTGGCCTTTACTTGATCACATTTAAAACTATTATTTCAAACTCCCAAATACAGTAAGGATTCTTCCAGCAGACTCATAATAGATTAATACTCATCTTCCTCCCCCCAACCCCCCAGTGCACAAGTAGCATCAAATTCCAAAGAAAGTTAATGTGCAAAATTTCTTGCTCAGGTCGATGTCTATAAATCCCTAAGCATTGGTTTTAAAATTATTGTATGAATCTCTCAGCTTGTAATTATGAACACTGGGCTAGTATATTTTTTAACTTTTTAAAATGAGATAAACTTATTTTCCTTTGCTTCCCCTTCCCATATCTGAAGTAAAAACATGCTGTAGGCAAATTTGTGGTCAGAAGTTAGAAGGTGAAAAAAAGGTGGTCGGAGTAGCCATATAGGTATGGTCCCTCTGATAAGCTCAATTTTGTCAGTGTCAAACCTCAAGAACCCTGGTTCTTTCATGTCCTCTATACGAAAGTGATTTACTTTGTGAATTGAGACTTGTAAGTTTCCACAGCCCTAAAATAGTTTTTACCTTATAGATCATTGTTTTTCAGTAGTATCTGAAAAAAAACCCACTAGATCACTAACGCTTTACAAGGTTGTAAGAATATGAACCTTCCCACACCCCCCCAACTCTCCCTCTGTAAAGACTTGTGATATTCTTAGAGTGTGACAGGAATTTGAAATGTTCATTTTAGATGTCAGCCCGATCCGTACATCTGAATTGGATTTCACCCTTGATTCAACTCCCAAAGTTTAATGATATTTTAAGGCCATCTTAGTTTGGATGATTTATAATTGTTTGTCTGTTTATTTGTATACTTATAGGTGTGTGGCATGATTTCAGTTACTAAAATGCTCTAAACAGCTTCCCACAGCTGAAATTTTTCAGATGAGTTTTATGCTGCAGATGAATCTGTGGTAAGAGTTTTCTTGCAGTGGCTGACCTAGGGAATACTGCAGGAGTTTCCCCCAACGCCGCCCTAGCTACCTTCTCGTTTTCACATTTTGAACCGTTTTGTATTTGATTCTTTCCTATGATTTATTAGATTTCCTTTAACACTAAAATAGATTTTGTGGCTAATAAAATGATGTTATGCTGATTGAGGAAAATTTTCACTCGTGTCTGCAAAATATCAACCATATGCATAGCTCCTGAATACCAGCTCTACCATTTGCTATTGAATTACAAGTTTACCATAGGAGAAGCATTAGTATTCTTTGAAAATAATCTGAATCTTATTCTTTATTGTGATAGGAACTGTGTGTGTCGGGAAGTGAATTGGTAACCATTATTTCTGGAGAAAAATAGTATCACTTACATGTTCAGGTACTCTGAATACTCTAGTTCCTCTTTATGAAAGGATTTACAGAGATGAGAGATATCAGGGCACCTGTGTTTTGGGGGGGAAGCAGCACCCTGTGGATTACTTTATATTATAGTTTGACAACATATTGAGGTGGAGTCTGCCTTTCTAACTTATTAACTTATGTCCTGCGTATCCCAGATCATGTCTGTTCATTGATTTATTCTTTGTGCAACATCATCAATCAAAAAAAAAAAAGTGTTAAGTATTGGCTCTTTTTAAAAACATCAAATCACCCTTCTGAGTTATTCCTGCGTATCCCAGATCATGTCTGTTCATTGATTTATTCTTTGTGCAACATCATCAATCAAAAAAAAAAAAGTGTTAAGTATTGGCTCTTTTTAAAAACATCAAATCACCCTTCTGAGTTATTTCATTTTTGACATTCAAAAACTCAATAACTGACTTTTGCTATTAAAAATTTTTTTATTGTGAAATTAAGTTATTTAAACTAGTGCAAGAAAAACACATACCTTATGAACCAACAAAAATCCACAATGATAGAAGTTTGCTGAATTAGTATTTCTGCTCATTTTCTGAATGAGATGTCAAAATAGAAATAAATATATGTAGATTGTTAAACATAAATTGCATTTATGTTTTTGCTTTATCTAGTTACACTAAGAATGTCAGAGAATTTAAAATTTTCTAAGCTTTGATATTGTTCCACAAAATGCAGCAAGCTGATAACTAATCTATGTTATTGTTCATTCTGGGTTAATCAAAAATGTAATTATGCATTTTAATTAGAGCAGAAAAAATGTCTGCTACTAGCTCACGAAAAATTGCTTTTTTCTGCCTTGTCACCACAGGTTATGAAAGACAAAGAAAGCTTTTAAAATAATAACAAGGAGACAATCTAGCCTCAAATTACTCATAATTGAACTTAATATTTGAAACTACATCTAAGTATATTGGAAGCTGAAAGCTGTGAATTTATATTCTAATTTAATTTTAAAGCATGAAATTTAGTGGTACCTAGAAAAACACATTTTTTCCCATAATCTTTTCAAGCTGTTTCATAGTTCTGGTTCTAAATTCCATGCTACTTTTAAAAAACTTGTTGAAGACAAGTCAAGAAGGCTTATGCCTATCTAACAAACCAAGTTTAGCAGTAGGGAACTCTATAAGCTTAAGAAAAATACAAACATTATTTTATAATACCCAGGGTTTGGGTAGATGGGTATGATAAATATATACCTACACACACACACACACGCGCGTGCGCATAAAATAAATATAGAGAACGTGTTGTTAATTTTAAGAAACAAAATTCCTATTTAAATTTGTTTATTATATCTATTTTAAAATAGCACATAAGGTAAAAAGAGGGAATGTAAGCCAGAAGTGGGTGATTATAATAAATTGACAGGGGAAACCAAATGGTACAGAGAGAAATCTATGGCTGTCATAGTTATAGTAATAAGTAATTAGTAGTTATAGTAATAAGAGCCTGAGATTTATTTTGAAAAAAATTCTGACAGTGTATTTTATCCATTCTGAGAACAACAATTGCCATTTCTCTATAATTATTTCTATTCTGTATCTTGGAAGTATTTCTATGAATATAACATACTTTTCATTCCTGTAGTGCTTCAAGAAGATGCTAAAGAAACCCGCATATTAGGAGTAGTAGTTTTGATTGCGATATATTGAAGTTTTGGAAGAGCTGAATTAGGATCTCTCCAGGCAACTAGTGATGATTTTTAGTAAATCTGGAGGCATCAGCAATGTCAGGTTTTTGGTATTGTGTAAGCAGAATGACCCAGGTAATTTTAAGGTTGTCGGCCTTGCATTGCTCATTGAGGGAAAGGGTGAAATTGCAAATATGGAACTAGAAACATATGAATATAAGATTTTGTTGTTGTTGTTGTTGTATGTTCAAACAAACAAATACGTTCTCATTCTTTCTCCCGCAATAATATACTTTGAGTCAAATTAATAATTAAATATGGTGCATTGAGTTGAAATGGTATATTTCTAAAATGCCACTGAGCTTTGGTTTGAGTATTATTAAACTTGAAAAAGTCAGAATATGCAAAATGACCATCCAATCACTAAAAGAAATAAAGCCTGATTAATTCATTAGTGTTCATTAGATAAGAGAGATGTTTCCAGTAAGGTCCCTATAATGTGATTTCAAGAATGAATTTTTATAATTTTGCTCAGTGACCTGGAAATATCAAAGAATTATTACTGTAATTGTGCAGCTGACTTGAGTGAAAAATAATGAAGGGAACACTTTTGATTTAGAGCTCTTGATAATCTGGGCATAAGCAAACAATATGTAGTTCAGCATGGTCAGGCCGTAACACAAAGTGGTGGGAGAGGGATACCAGAAAGAGGCGACCCCCAACTTTTTAAACTAAAAGATGCTGTCACTCTGAAAAATCCTCTCATAAATCTTGTAGTCTCCTTAATTTCATATATTGAGGCTTTTAATTTTCAAAGTAATGTGATTCCATCATTTGGAAAGCACTGTCCAAAAGCAGTTTATTTGTAATATCTTTCTGCTATTATGTTTGTTTACTTTCCCTTTTGGTATATCAGGGAACTTCTATAGGTAAGCTTTTGTATACTTGGTTGAGATACAGTATCTTGTGGATTTAAAATGTACCAGTATGGCATTACTTCGAAACTAGAGTAACTGCCCCACTTTCACAGATGACTCAAAACTAACTTCCAAAAAAGCAAAGCCATTGATAGCGGTCATTCCAAGGACACGTCAACCATTTCAGTTGTTATTAAGTGGTGTTGATTCAGATTTTATCCTCAATGTATAAGTCATGTCCATGCTTGCTGTATCTTGATACCTGGTCTAATTATTTCTGTAAGTGTTTAAAAAAATCCATTATAACACTAATTAGCACGTTAGTCCTTAATTAGCCTTTAGATAGTCAAATATTTGTCTCTGTCTCAAACTATAGAGATTCCACTGGGAACTAGCCAAATTTCATACTTTATGAATAGACTTCTATCTTGTCCTCTGAGGAGATGACTGTAAAACTGTCAGGGATTTTGGGGAGCATTCCAATAATGTCCAGGTGCAGCACAGCTTCTGAGGACTTATATTCAAAATTCATAGAAAAGGAAGCAAACTACATGAGTCCTCTGGAAAAAAAAATGTGGTTTTCAAGGCCTTGGAACATACAGGCCACTGCTGTTTTGGTGCTTGAATAGAGTGAGTTTCTACATCTGAAAGGTAGACCTATGTGAAGTGCCTAGCATTTAATTTTAGTTGTATTTACTATATTTGATAATGATGAGAGTTACAGTATGGAGACTTTATATCTCTTTGAGAAGCTGCTTTTTATTTATGCTGGTGTTTACCTGAAGGAGAGGCATGCCCAGTAAATCAGTAACATAGCTGTGATGATTACCTAGAATATCAGTGACTTTAAGAGTATGAGTGGTGGCAGTTCTTGTTGTTATTTTATCAATCCTGGTCTATTTAGAAAGCCACTATGTTAAAAGTGAAATACCCCAAAAGAGCTGGCAGGAGCTGTGCTCAGCTATCAGAGAGGTGCCTTAGCCATACCCTGCCTAGGGGGTGGATGGCCAAACTCTCCCGCAGTTAAGCTACCAGCCAGATGAAGATACAGATGAAAGGTATAGTCATTCAGGACTGTAAACTAGCTGCAACTGTAAATGTTTTAGTTGCTTTTTGTGTCAGTTCCACTGGGAGATACCATTTAAAAATTCCCAGGTTGTGGACTGAGTGCCCCTCTGCTGTATAACTTTAAACTTTGGTGTGGGAGAAAGATAAGCCCCCAATCTCATTCATGCGTTGTCTCAAAGGGAGCTCTTACAGCCAGGTGAAACAAATTTGTTTGCAGTGTTTAGTGTCAAGTTTCCCAGATGAAGAGGAGATCAAAGCTGAGAGATTAGGACATGCTGGTTAGAGGGGAAAATTGCAGTTTAGCTGTGCTGCTATTTTTAAAACTTGTCATATTTCCCTTCTGTCAGGTGAGCTGAACTCTGATTTGTTGTGAAACGTGGATGCGTTAGAGGGATCGGGCAGCATAATGCAACAAAAGGAACTTGCAAAAAGGTTGTTAAAGAAATGCTTTAGCCTCATTTCCTACTGGGTCCTGATTAAAAATCTAAGATTTTTGCAAATGTATCCATGATACATTCCATGGGAGAAATGCCACAGACGGAAAGTGGTGTTGTCTTTATCTTTCATTTGTAGTTCTGTCATAAATACCACTAAGGTCATTTTGACTTTTCAGAAACACCCTTACGTACAAAATTTTTTTTTCTTCCCTGCCTTCCTATATTTTCTTTCCTTCTGTCAGTGAGTTTCCACTCCATGCGTGCCTTCACCAACTTGTTCTTCAAGCAGTAGACCTGTCCCATAGCATCTCTAACCCTCAGTCTGTATTTTACCTCTGTACCTGCTCTCCTTTCTTTCCAAAATGCTTCTAAAATTTGTCTTCAAACCTTCCTCTCATCACTGTAAAAGCTGAATTTTCTTTGCTTCTTCAAAAGCAATTAGGAAGTTGCTTTAAAAAAAAAAATTGTCCATAGATATCGTAAATATTTTAGAAATTTAAATGTTGATTAATTTATTTAACACTTTTATTTGTATACCCTGTAGTTAAGGTTTTCTTGTTTGGCTGTGATTAGAAATTGGTCTGTCAAAAGCAATAAAACCTAAAGGTGTCTCTTAGTTGTCAAAATCCCATTGCACAAGTAATTTTGCGAAACAAAGAGGCAGTCCTGTCCTGAAGAATTTACAAAATAAAGTATAATTTTTATATACAGGATCTGATTGTATGTATACATTTATTTAGATTGAATTTCAAGACTATTTCTTCATGTATGACCGGAATATTAATTTTCCACTATATGTTATGTATTCACTCTCTCCAAACATTCACTTAAATGTGTAAATAGAAATAGAAAAAAAAAGAGATACAAACATTAAAACATATCTGTCATTCCCTTGCTTTTATTTTTACATATGTCTGCATGTGCTTTTCTTTATTGATTTAAAGAAAATATCTATTCCATAAAACGGTAAGAACAGTGGATTTGTTTGATCAGATTTTTGTGTTTTCCCTTAAAACCTTGGGGGAAGAAAAGGGAGGTTGTATTTCCGAAAATGGGAATAAGCTTCGTTTGAGATGGATCAAGCTTTACATGACTAACTTTGGTTTCATTAGAGTTGAATCTGCTATAAACTTTGAGGTAAGAATCATAATGTCTGTAAAGATAGCTAATAAGCGCGCACATATTATGTATACTGTAGAACCAGATCTATGGCTCTCTTTCCTTTTCACATTTTTGTCTACCTGTAGCAAAGGCTGGCATGTGGTTCACAAAAAGTTCTCATATTTAAAGCCAGAAGTATTGCTGCTTAGGAAACTAACATATACTTCCCTGATGTAAAATATGAGCCCTATTCTTTAAATATCACCATGTAGACCTGAAATTGCTAGCAGAAAACTGTACTTGGTATTGATGTATTATTCTTACTCAGTCCCAAATAACAAAAATGACCCGTGAAAAAGGAAACTCTTGAGAAATTATTTCATTCTGTAAATTAGCTTAAATTAGCATGGTTCTGATTAAAGTCAGAAACTCCTAACGTTAAAGGCTCAGACGAAGAATATATCTCGCAATGTAACCAATAAACCTTTGGTTTTGGAGTTCAAGTGCCTGAAAGCTTAGGTTCAAAATGGAAAAACAATAGAAGTTATGAATATATACTCTTGAGGTCTAATTAGGCTTAGTATTTCACATGCACGTGTATATTATCAAGCCGGATATTGTAATGTTTATGGAAATTGACACTTAACTTTGAATTGCTTCTATTTGCATATGCAGATTAGCAAAGCAATTCAATGCGAATGGATTTTAGAGACCTGCCAACAGTTGTTTATGGAGAAAGGCAAGGAAACCTGGAAACCAATCTTTGAGAATTAATGGCTTTGTTTGTCTAAGAACATTTTAAATGTTCATGACCTGGGAACGTGAAATGTTCCCACCATGTAACAGCTGTAAATGCAGGCCAAGACCAAGATTTAATTGTGCCCTGTGAACTGCTTTATGGACAACAGGCATCTGGAAAATCAAGCCGGTTTGTAGCGGCCACGCGTCCTTCCTAAAACTAGACACCAACCCTGTGCTGGCAGTATTGTTGGTGCCATACACAAAGCACACAAGCACAGAACAGAGGTGTCCCTGCAACAAATTAGTGCCGAAGAGGAAAAGGGGGAGGCAGGGTTTAGAGGGGCACAATGTGTGGTAATGAGACATTAAATGTTTTTAGGGTCCTAGTACAAGATGGAGAACGAGTGGCTTTCATCCAGCCAATTGATTTGTGTTTACTTTTGTGCAAGCAATCTCACATTCACGTTTTTCATGAACTGCGATCCCACAACATAAATCAATGTTCGACAGAGCTGTTGTGGATACTGTTCAGTCTCTGTTCTCTTTGTTAGAGAAGTCAATGAGAATAAGCTGTTCTAATTTGTGTCAGTATATTCCACTGTTATTGTTCTCTTCATAACAAAAGAAGAACAAAAGGCATAGAAGTCAGGAATGATAAAGTGCATAAATTTGAGGGATGGTACAAAGAGATCATTCCATAACAGAGCCATCAAAATCTTCTAATTGAGATTGTTATATCAAGATCAGATGCTGAAGACAAAATAGTGCATATTTTCTTGTCAGTATCTCAGTGTGTGCAAAACATACAATTTCAGGAGTAAGAGCAGAGATTTATTAACACTGAGAACTTTCAGTTACCTTCAGAGATGCTAGAGTGGATTCTGAAATCTGCTTTGGGGAGGCAGGACTCTCCATGCACTGAGAAACCTGGCTATCGCATCTTTGTATGCAGAAAACCCTGCATTTGTATGTCATGGTCCTGTTACTCCTTCCTGCAAGAATGCTGTCTAAAATATCTTTCTGTATCAGTTAACAGTTAGTGGGTCAGTTTTCAAGGTTACAAGGAATGGGTCCACGGTTCTGTGGGACCCCCACAGGTTTGTTGTTATGCATTATAAAGTGTGTCTGGTGCATGCCTCTTAGCGCTTGACACTATTTTTTAGGACACAGATCTCTAGCACGAGCCCTTTTGTGACCTGTGGAAAATCAACTGGGGAAAAATGGGAATTTACACCCCATTTTTCATGTGTCTGGCACATCCACGTGAGGGTCAGAAAGTATTTGGCACTTTATATTTGAAACAAATGACTTTGTGATTCCCCCACCCCTCCCCACCCCAGGTTTCAGTTTGTCATGGTACAAGGTCAACTGTACTAATATTTTCTCTGGCCAATGCTACTTAGAGTGTAAATAGGACAATACCAATTGGAAAACTAAAGCCTCACACTGATAGCCAGAAGTGCTGCTCCATTGAATAGCCTTGCTTTTTGAAATTTGAAAACCATACGGTTGCATGTTTTATGCTGCTGCAAACTGTGGTGATTAGTGTTACAGAGAACTCAGTAAAAAGACAGAAGATGCACGACTACCTAATGCTTTCTGTCTGGGATTCAGGCTAGTTTTATATAGCATGTGGTAAGTTACTTTTATTTATAATGAGGACTGCTGAAGTTAAACGAAACAGTAAGCAACTGTTCTGTCTAAATTAATCTAAACCAGATTCCTGAGAGCTCAGTATACCTTAATCATTAATTCTGTTATCCACTGCTCTGGAATACTTAAAGAGGTGTTTTATTTAATTTTTTAAAGGAATTTGGCTTTTGCTGTTTTGTGTTTGTTGCCAGAGTAGACACACACATATCTGAATGAGTAAGCATGCCAGATATACGCACACAGAACCACAGACATGTACATGTTTATAGATACGTGTATGCTTCTGTACATGTGCAGCATCACTTGAATACACGAATATTCAGGATAATGTGTATTAACATCCAGATCAACACTCAAGATTTAGTCAGACTGTTAGTGGACAGTTGCGAGGGAAGCCACTTACCTCAGTTTAACATTAGTGATCAGTTTTAAGACCACCTCTCTTGCTTTTAAGTATTTGCCAAAAGAAAATTTTGACTTCAGTAAATATATCTGCATTTATGAAAATATGCTGGGTGGTTTTGGGAAATGGGTACTGATCAGAGATCAAAGTGCATCATTGATAGTAGAGCAGTTATCTGATTAGGAGATACAAGTGACTGCACAACTGCTAGCAAGCTTGGTCTGCAAACAAGATTAGCGGCATATCCAATACTTTAGGACCTTATCTCTGAATGAACAAGTAATGATAGTACTGACAGTAAGGAAAATTAACAACTTCATTTTTTGTGTCAAAAATAATTTCTGCCATATTTATGGAGGCTTAGTATTTTGCACAAAAGGTACTACGAAGCTGTTCAGATCTCGAAAATGTCTGTGTGAAGGCAGGATGGGCAATAATCTCAGCTAAATCTTCTTTGAGATCTTATATCCGTTAAAGCGGAGTGCAGCCTTTCCCCATCCTATCAAATTCAAATAAGCATATTATTGCCATGACAGTTTCTAGATTATGTTTGCACAATATTTTTTTCTAACATCAGTTTTAGTCCAAATTTATCTCCTCCCCCCCCCCCCCGGAGGGAGGGAGACGGGG
>NW_008795122.1:1295816-1392469 GCF_000699145.1 Aptenodytes forsteri | reverse complement strand
TTTTTTTACCCCCAAAAATTTTTTCCTTTTTCCCCTTCTCTTTTTCCCCCCCCCCCCCCCCCCCCGGAGGGAGGAGAAGGGTGGATAGGAAGCAATAAAAGAGGTTGTCTTAGATGTGCTGGACTTACTGGAGATAACTGCTCAGAAAAGAAAGAAGAACATATATCCTCCTTATTTTCTCCTTGCAACCTGAGAATTGACATGAGCTCATTATGAGTCCTGCCCTTTTCTCTGCACCTGCTCCTTCCCCATAGGCACCTGGAACATGATGGGGATCTTTTTAGAGCTCCATGGGCTTTCCTTCAGCCCACTCTCCCACCGCTGCATCTGTTAAATGGGTTGGGGTTTGTTGCTAAATGCGAGATAACCTAAAAATTGAATGTTCTGCTGTGCATGAAACTCTTCTTTTTTTTTTTTTTTTTTTTTTTTTTTTTTTCCAGGACTTGACAGTGTTCATCAGGGTTCAGAAGGGTAACTCGTATCTTATTTGCCTGGTCTTGATATTAGCCTCATGAGTCAACTTGCCATACCTAAACTAGGACCTTTTTACAGTGTGTAGGTGAAGATATCACTTCTCATGTGGAAAGCAGTTGCAAGGCTAAATTCATTCAGCTGAACATAGGCAGCATTGAAGAGGTATGTCTGGGGCTTTAAGGTGTGAGTTTGAGTTGGCAGCTTTTTTATTCCTCCAGATGCTCTTTCCCTTCTCCAGGAGGTGCTGTGTAATTTGAAATAGGTCTCTTGCCTTAAAAGCAGCACAGAGTGAAGTGAAGAAAAAAAATAATCATTAGTGCTATGTAGGAGGAGGGGCAATCTAGTAGTTCTTTCATTTTGATTTTTTTTCTTCCCTGAATAAAGAAGAACTGTTATGTTGATCTGCATGAAAAGAAATGTAAATGGGGTCCAGATGTGTTTTCTTCTCTAATAGTTTCATTCACTATGCTTTAGATATGAGAAAATGAAATTTATTCCATAATAGGTTGGAGGAGAATAGACCAAAATTATAATTTTATAATATTCCCTAGGAATTCATAGAGGCCTAACAAATTAACTAGGAAACTCTGATGTCTAATGAACTCTGCACGGGGAAATATTTAATTTTGTACTGACTGCCATAAGGCAACTGCATGGTGGGTTATTTAATCATCAGCTGTAGATATAAAACAGCAGTAGAAAATGGACCTGTCCCCAGCATTGCAGAGAAAGGTTTAACTGAGCTCCCCCTTCAGTCTTTGTTGGAGAGGTTGTAAGGTCGTCTTCTAGAGAGGCACAAAACAGTTGGCAAACACCTAATTGGACACTCTTAACAGAAGAGCATACCTTCAGGTAACCCGGGGGGGAAGGGAGGGGGGGAAGCGAAACATCTAATGATGCAGCCTTACTGTCTTTTGAAGTCATTGACTGTAGCTCTTAAGTTACTTTTGCATAACATAGTGATGCAACTAATTGTGTTAAAAGAGCACTGTGAAATTTTTGTTTGCGTGTTCTATTTACTTGTTGTAACTATAATTTGCAGTCAATGTAAACCAAGGTCATGGCCTGTCTTGCAGCTGTAGTGAAATATATAAATGTACTGTGCACTTTGTTTCTTATATGCAAACAGTGTTAAATGTTTCTTCTGTTCAGGATGGGACTCTTACTCTCTTCAACTTGCTCTTATCCCTTTACACTGCTCCTCAAATGATCTGTACTGTAAAGGAGAGTGCACTCTGAAGTGAACCAGTCTGACCTAGTCCCCATTGTACGGCAGAGACTTACTATATTAGTCTATGGCATCAACCTTCCTCTCATTAAGACCATATTTATGCCTTTAGTTGCATGCATTCCTGAATGGTGTTCCCTAATAGTAGAACATTTTCTAGGCTTCTTTAAAGCAAATTTTGTTAGGAGATAAAATGAATGGTCAAAGGTTGTGACTTAGAAGGCAAAATCCAAGTGGCAATGCAGTGCTTATGCGTGAAGGCTTGGAGAAATGCAGGATTTCGTTGTGACAATCACATAAGCAAATGGCTTAATACACCATAATGCCTCTTTCATTTATGGCAATTTTCTCATAACTGTCAATCTCCTCGAGAGCACTGTAACAGATATCCTCTCCTGCCCAGGCACTGCCCTGCCGCGGCAGCCCTGGAGCAGCTAGTGTCTTCTTACAGGCAGAAGATTACCCTTTCATAAGTGCAAATGTCTTCTGGACACTGTATGATAGAAGAGGATGTCAAAATATAACCTGTGATCCCTCTTTCTTCTCCCAGGCTTCATCAGCCAAAATGTGGGGTTTCAGCTCCCGATACTTCTCTTTGTTCCAGCACTTTTCTTTATATGTTCGTTTGGTTTGTACTGCACAAGTTTGTTTCATTAGTAGTGAAACTAGAAACCAGATTTAAACCCTATTATTTACTAGACCTAGAGCCAGTCTTGCAAAATTTCTGTTCTGCTTAATAAAATTGATTAAATAGTGATTGGGCCAAGAAAAGGTTGATTCTGTAGCTCCAAACTCTGAAGCCTACTGCAAGATAGATGTATGAAACCAGGTTCAGTCTCTTGCTTTATGCAGGGCGAGTTTATGATTGTGTCTCCTACCTTGCAGGTGAGCACACAAGTCACTGGTGTCACTATACAAAAAAAGGGGTTTGGGTTTTTTTTAAACTCTTCTTCCCCAAGCTCCATCTTTCCTGAGATAAATACAATGAAAAAAAGTCTGAAAAAATCTCTTCATTATTGCAGAGTAGGAGGGGAAAATGCTGAAACATCAACATATTTTGAAAAATAGGATTCTTACTTTTCAGGTACTCTGTCCATTAAAATATCATGTCTAGTAGTAAATGCTGTACAACATAGAGTTATACTTTCATTTGGAGCAGTCTTCCAGTACATTGGATTTTTGGTAATGTGTTTATTCACTCTATCCTCATTATAGAAATAATCAACAAAATAGATCTGTGCTTTTTCAAATCCCTCCAGAAGTCAGTCATCTCTCCAAACATATGGTCTGTTTACCTTCCCAAAAGCAAAATGTCTTCATAATATCAAAAACCAAAGACCCCTCTCTGTTCCAGTGCAACAGACCTGGAAATTCATTGAGCTTTTGCTGCGCATTTTGATCCCCAACTGGCATTTGAGAGCAGAAGGCCAGAGCACTAACCAGGATACATTAGGCTGTCCAGCCACCATGCTACAGTGGTTCTGACATTGTTTTTTAATGAGAGAAAAAATAACTGACCTTGTAGGGACTTGCACCCAGAAACCTCTGGCTACTGTCCAGCCAGAAGAGCACTTTAGGAGCAAGTGCCATGTTTAGGACTAGTGAACAAGACTGATTTTTCTTCGCCACTGTGACTACTTGTTCCCCAGAGATTTCTGTTTTCACTGTGTGAAGTTCTGTCCTTAGTTGAAACATTCTGTGCCTATGGTAGGAGAACTGATGCTGAAGTACTTGAAAACAATCCCTCTTCTCCCCCAGAAAACATATTTTATAAATGTTATTAATCACAGAAGGGTGTGTTGTTGTCAGCATACTTTCTGATGTTGCAGATGCAGCACTAGCAGTCTTGCACAACATGAAGGAAAGGGGTAATATGTCATAACTTTGCTCAGCAAATCCCCCGTTGTAGTTAGAACTATAATAAGGGGAGTGAAACAACTATAATAAGGGGAGTATAACAACATCTATTCAAAAAAAAAAATACTGGGGAGGTTATAATAAGGGAAATGCATTTAGATTGCACACAAAAATCTGTTTTTCGATGCAGACTTTTACCACAGCTTACTTAAAAACCTGTAAGAAAGTACGCTTCTCCATACAAATGAATCTCTGCAATATTATCAGAACCCTGATAAAATTCTGTTTTATTAGGTGTGTGATAATTAAAGCGATGTTCTTTCTTTCCTTCCTCTTTTTATATTCCTCACTACCGTAGTTGCAGAAATAGCTCTATCTGATGTGGCTGATTCTTTCTTTACCTGAGAGGGCGGGCAGCGGTCATAGAAAATCCATAGTGCACATGGTTAACTGTAAGAAGGTGTTCATCTCTCAAGCAGCTATTTGTTTTTTGTTTACCACGTTCTTTCAATCTAAATAGTGTGGGCTGCAGGTAAAATTGCACATATTCCCAGTGCCCAAATAATCAAGCACGTAGAGATTCTGACACTGGAAAGTCACAAAATGAGGTTGTTATGCTTCCATATTTTGTGTAAGGCAATGACAAATGAAAGCAATGAGCACTGCTGCTATTTGAAAATAAATTCAGTACTTTATAAACTCTGCAAGATTTTAATAAGTTATTGTGTTACTAACCTTTCAATACAGTTTGCTTTTCTAAAAATACCCCTCTTTCCTGCTTGAAGGCCTATTCTCTTTTTCTTTCTTTGGCTAAATTATCTTCAAAATGTAATTCAGTTCCTAATAAACTTCTTAAAAGTGTAATTTCTCCCAGTTTGCATACACTTTTTTTTCCGTAATACAACTAAAAAGAACTAACATTGTCAAGTATTTATTTTAATTTTTTTTGCATCCCACATGCACATATACCCCATGAAACTCTACCCACAGTAGTGACAATCAACTTGACAACATAATCAGTCAAATTTTACCCAGTGACTGTTTCTTAGGTAACCACAGTCACAGAAATGAATTGCACAATACAGAAATAAACCCCAAACTGATGTGTGGCACTTCCATTATTTTTCAGTAAAGTCTGAAAATGTTATGAAGGCTCAGTGCAAAGGTAAAGCATGTCTGGTGCACAGATTGTGAATGTACTGCTTCTGGTGGGAGTGAAATTCAACCTAGTACCAACAGAAGGTCTGATGCGAGTCCCTAAAATAGGACTCCATCATTTGAGATGTAAGTAATGCATAAGCCCTGTGTCAAAGCTTTGTAGTACAACCAATTTGACTGTTGAGGAGGTAAGGCCAGAAGGAACACATCCCTTCTGAAGCTTTGCTTTTTTTCTTGTTGGTTTTATTACTCCTTCCTACTCACATTCTAAAATGTTTTCCTAAGTAATAAATCTGCCTGAAGTAAATTTTTAGGAGACAAGGAAAAGTAAGTGAGGCATTGCTTGAGACAGTAAACAGACTCTCTTTAAAGGGTCTAGTCAGAAAAACCTCTAGACCAAATGGCATCTTTGATTTCTCTGTTCTTTTTTTTTTCCTTGTAAGATGTTGTTGCTGATATAATAAACTTTCCTCAGGGGAAGACCTTCCTCTGCTAGAACTCTACACACTCATCGTCACCACTGAAAGCAGGGGTAGAAGATAAATTGTTATATTCATGCTAAAGTCAGCATGAGTGAGAATATGTCATCAGTGCTGTGTTTTATTGCCGTAGTTAGTTAAAGTGTACCTAATTCTTTTGTAACTGTCTTAATAGAGTAGACGACTTCCTTTATAATTTGAGGTTTTAACTTGATAACACTGCTTCAGGGTTAATATACTGCCTACAAACAAAATACAGACTGTGTTTGTCGGGATACTGTTCTGGGGGTCAACCAGCATAAGCTAGCTTTTGCTGCTGGCCACAAATGCAACTGCCTTTTTGCTAAATTACAGACAAGCAAATAAATCAATGTTTTAAACCAATTAGTTATTTGCCTAAGGGAATATGCCAATTAATGACTGGTGAAGGACAGTGGTAACTGTTCTAATGGACAGGAGCATTTTTGGCAGTAGATACCTACTAGAAAGGTGAACTGAGTGGCCACTTATGGAGAGTCAATAAAATTGGGTGGATGGAGCTGTAGGAGTGTGAGAAGGTGTGTTTGGACAGCAAGCGATAAAATTGACAGCATCTGAGAGTGTCAGGGTGTCCAAGATGTTATTAAGTGTCTATGGATATTGAAGAACAGGGTAATTCAGATGGATGTAGGTGGTGGGAAGTGGGCAGGGAGGGTAACTGGGTTAAAGGCTTGGATGCGGCAGCTTGGATTACCCTCCTTTTTCTGCCTGGCTTGGTATATACTCTAGCTGCTGCACTGACTTGGGCCCTGCTGACTGCAGAAGAAAGGTGACTTGGAGGAGGTGCGACACACACCTCCTTTCTCCTCAGCAATCCAGAAAAATATAGTAGCCCCCCTCAAAAAGTTTGGCCAATGCTGTGTTGCCATATGAAAAAAAATAAATATGTGTATGCAGACACCTGCACATGAGAAATCATTCTGGAAAGAGAATGTTACCAACTGGAATGAAATACCCAGCTATTGCTGAGATTTTATAGCTTCATTTCTTTCTGTTTATTTTCATGGTGAGAGACTCTCACTTTTCTTTCTCTCATCTCAGCTCAATATCCATAGCTGACCACAAGGAATTCTGATTGCTGCTTTTTATTCTCAAAACTGATTCTTTCTGTTTATTTTCATGGTGAGAGACTCTCACTTTTCTTTCTCTCATCTCAGCTCAATATCCATAGCTGACCGCAAGGAATTCTGATTGCTGCTTTTTATTCAGTCAAAACTGATTTTTTTTTTTTTTATGTTTGGGGTGTTATTCTTCCCCAGCTGGCCTTTCTGACCTATCTTTTTATTTTCCTTTTTGATGATTATATTTGTAAATAAGTTCAGTTTGTCCTGAAATGTGCTGTGAACGTTCAGCTTGACTGATACCCAAATTGGAGCACTCACAGCAAAAATATAAAGGTGCTATAAACATTTTAAATTGCTTTTGACTATGAAAAGTGTTTTGAAATTATTCCACTGCCTCAAACTTTTGTACTTTTTTTCTGAACCTTCTTAGAGAGGGCATTGGACTGTAACGTACATATTTCCATAAGGCTTCTTCTGTGACACTGTAAACTCTTTAGGTAGTTTTAGCTTCCAAATAGTAATGAAAATCATATAAAAAGTTAATATATAAAAAATAGCTCAAAGAGTTTCAGAGCAAGTGAAAAGGGTAGCTTCTATGATATTATCAATGTAATATCCTGACAGGAGATCAACATCTTGGTCCAGAAGCACTGCAAAATCATTCCTTGAAAGAAATCCAGTGATATTAGTGAAAGAACACACCATTCTGTTCCTGAACCCCAGAAGACTCAGCATTGACACTTACTTTTCTTCTCCAAGAAGATTTTTTTGTGTTAATAGAGTGCCAGAAATTATGTGAAGGCACAAACAATGTTGCTGCTGGTTTGATTTTAATTAATTAATTATCAGTCAGGCATAAATCTTTTAAATACGTTTGTCCATAACTTCCTGAGGTCTATAGCATTGCTCTGTTACCTGAAAAAGCTCTTGTGGACCAGGTGGCCAAAAAAATTCTAACTGTGAAGCATAAATACTCTTGTAGGACAACCAATGGATCCAAAGGCTGTAATGAGGAATAAATAAAGAAAAGGAGAACAAAGAAATGTGTGCATGTAATTCTTCATCACAGACAACTTTCAATAAATCTTCAGTTTACCATTGCTTCTGCTGTGAATAAGATTGACAGCAGAAGAGCTTTGTGCAAGTGAGAGACTCAACCTGAAGTGAGTGCAAGAGAGAGGCAAATCTGAATTTAAACTGAAACACATTTGGGACATTTTTGACAGATGATTTACTTCTCTAACTGGCAAGGAAATAAGCAGGATAAATACCATGTAGAGGCTAATTAAGCTGTGTTCTCCCTGGGAAAACAATTTCATACCACATACCAGGTGGTTAGGACAGTTATAAACTTAAAAGATCAAAACAACAAAGTGTAATGTTAGGAAGAAAAGACAGTGGAAAATGTGTTGCATTTTTATACAGTAAGTCCAGGGATCTGTACAAGAATGTGCTGTGCCATTTTAGAATGATTTGGTCCTTGCATGTTTTGTTGCTATGGTGTACCTTGGCTGCTAGCTTAACTTAAATAGACTCTCTACTACATCTCTCATGTGAAAAGAACGTGTGCTCTTCATTCTGGACCTTATTTCCTAACCTTATTTAGTTTTCTCCTCTATTTTATGAGTGCTAAGGTAGAGACTTGGGGTAGGAAGGAGAAGAAGTGATGAGAGCACTGGAAAAAAGCCCATTGTTGCAGTGTGAGGAGTAGGAGCCTGCCAAAAGTATGTGGCTACAACAAAAATACAACACGTTAACTCATCAGATGTGCTATGTATTTTGGATATGTACATGTTTTGTCAGTGCCCTGAGAAATACTTCATTGTAGGAGTCCATCCCCAAGGAATCTTGGAGAGAGGTCTGGGTTTATTCTTAACTAGTCCTGAAGAACTATAAAGAAAAATCCGTTTTCCTGACAGAGATGACAACAGCGTGAGATAGGAAAACATGTGAGTATATGTCTGAAATAATGTTTTTTTATAACTTAGAACAAAGGAACAAGTATTGCACCAAACATATTGCCATCTCAGAAATGCACAAAGCAGATCCTGAGTGAAAATGCATGATTCTGTGGTGCTGTGTTCACCTTTACAAGGGGGTGAAAAAAAGCCTTGATCTGCTGAGTGAGTGAATATATTTATTATTCAAACCAGAAGCTGCATGCAGATTTGGAGATCTGCTGCTATTTCTGCCATTATAAAGCAAGGATCTACCTGCTGTAAGCACACAAGTAAATAGCACTTTACTGTAAAAGCAGATGTTTACCTCAAAGTTATAGACAAGATTTCCCTTTTTGTGGTACTTTATAAAATCTAATAAGATAATTAATGGTCTAACTCAAGTTCATAAAAAGCTTGAATTCAAAGTGCTTGGAATTGCAGTGGGAACAAACCTACCACATTCTGGTTGCGGTCTTCTGGTATAGCATATGTAGGTTAAAATGCTGTCTTTGCTCAAAAACTCTGTGCTATCCTAGCATGAGGTTCCAAGTAAATCAGGGCAGATTTCCCATAGCTCCCATTTAAAACAAAAATAAAATATGTTGTGCAATTCTTTGACATAAAAATAAAATGTAACACTTTGGAAAAATTATAAGGCAAAAATGTGCTATGTCAGAATGAAGCAGTTAATTTGGGCAGAAACAGCACTTAAAAAATATAGCCTTCCTTTTTGTTGTCCTAATTGGATGGTTTTATAATGACAGATTAAAACCACTGCAAAAGTAAAACACAAATGATGTTTTATAACCTGCTTAGTATTTCAGCAAAAGATTTTCTCTGTGCCAACCAATGAATCATAGACTGCTGCACATAGAAAGTAGCAATAACTTTTTTTTAAGATGCACTGACATTCTCATTGTTATTACTTTTGAATTAATATGGGGTACTGGAAGACATTTCAGGTGTTACTGAACATTACTGCTTGGGCTAATTGTTTATGTTCTCTTTATGAATTGAACAAGGGGTTGTAAGAAAGAAATGTGTGAGAAATGAATGGCAAATGAATGTACAACACAGCAGTGCGTCTGCAGAAAACCAGGTCAGAATAATTAGAGATATGTGGAAAAAGTCTGTAATTTGTATTGGTGTTTGAATACTTAAAAATAGTTAATATGAAAAAGTGGCCTGATCCGGAATAAAATGTTCGTTGCTTAGATCTTTTTTCTAAAATTCATGTAGCTAAATGTAGTCTCAAAACACTGTGTCAAAACAAGAAAACAGAAATTCTCCATTTTAAAAAAAGTTAAATATTTTGAGTTCCCTTATCCTGTTTTTTTCTTCACCAGTAAAAAATCTGGCAAATTTAAGCTGCCTTCACAGAGTGTTAGACATCCTTTATTTTTTCAGCAAATGAATTATTCATCTTAAAGGTTTTCATCCAGCTAATAATACAAATGTTAATGCATTAGAGCTTGTAACTGTAGGAGTTATATTTCTGATTATGCTTCTAACTATAGAGTAAGGAGTTCGGACCTTGGATTTTGTGAAATTCTACCCCCACATATCCTATCCCATCCCTTGAATTCGGAGGAATGAGGAATTGATTCTTTTTGTGACAGACTACAAATTTTTGTTGTAGTTTCAGATTTCTCCAAAGCTTACCTGAATTCAGATTGTAGTGGGTTACTGTGAGATATCACACACAAGTCCCTCTCTAGCTATGTACCTCTGTATTAGTGACCTTGGCTTTGCCTCATTTCTCTCAGGACAAGCAACTGTGGAAAAATTTCAAAGTCCCACATTGTATCATTGCGATGTAAAATATTACACTCTTGTCTGGTTAGCAAGTGGAAGGGTGAGGGTTTCTCTGGATTGTATTTGTTACCAATGTGCTGCTCTGAAGCTAAGGATGGGACAAGCAGACATCACTTAAACCTGTATCTTTCACACGTATTCCTTTCAACTGTTTTAGAGGTTTTATTCTAGCCATATAAGAGAAAAATCCTGCATTGATCCTGTCAGGCATCACCAGTTTCAGGCCTGCTTTCCACCAGTCTAGCATGAGAAAGTGGCTGGAAGACATCCAAAGATCTGAACGTTTGTTTCCATGGAAGGCTTGTAATATCCAGCTGCTTTTGATGCTGAATTTAATGGCATATTTGTATTTGAAAAAAATCAATAAAGTTTGTGAACTGAAAAGAGAGATCCAGTTCTGTCACTTTTAAGGACACCTGATGCAATTATTCGTGACACAGAAATCAGACTATAGAAACCATCCTACGCATTCCTGCAAAACAAGATTTAGCATTGTAAACCTCACCAGAGCAGCTCAAGGAGAGGTACAATGATAGAGAACAAAGGCGAGCTGTGAGAAACAACCTACCGCTAATCAGCCTAGAAGGCCAATAAGATCTGATAGGTTTCTGCAGTAAAACTACCCTAAACCTCCCAGTGGATTTTCATACAATAGAAATCAAAAGGGCACATTAGTCATACAGCAAGAGAGACACCAAGGGAAAACGTCCTGCTCTCATACTTCAAAAAGCTTTCTTCTTCAGATAAAATAGCCATCATGCAAGGTTCATAAAAAATAAAACTTTTCACTCTTCATTGAGGGCCAGTCCAAGGTCTATGCAGCATTGAAGTCATACTATTATGAGGCCATAAACAGGGCACTAGTTGTAAATTATTTCTTATTACTATTATTACCTTTGAGACACCATAATACATAATGATCTATCCTCCACATTCGTAAAATGCTTCTACTGGAATAGGCAGACCTTAGTTCCTTTTCGGAATAGTCTTGCTGACTTCAGTCATGTCTATAGTTATATCAAAGATTCAGTTTGCTTTTCACTCCACGTTTCTGCACTTTGTTAGATTATCTGGAACTTCTGATCATAGGGGGGGGAAAGATACAGTGGGAAGCAGATGGAATCATTCCCTTTTTACCCACGGCTATTTGCGCTGTGTTCTAAAAAGTGTACATTGGTTAAGGCAGTGTCACCGGCAGAGTCCTCCCAGTGTAGTGCCTTTATGCTGGAGCATGCAGTCACTTGAGGATGTTCATTAGAAATCTTTATGAAACTCAGGCTGCGCAGCCACTTAGGCTCAACATGAGTTGATGGATTATTCCATTCCAAAAAGCAAAGCTGGTAACTCCTCTTCCACGTGAGCATCTCCCCCTCGTGCCTCTGTAAAGGCTCTTCTCCTGAATACAGTGGGCTACAGGTGACCTGTCGTTAAGGCTCTTCCTATCCTGCTTCCTGGGAAATGGCAGGGCAGGATTCTGCAGAGATGCACGTTCCTAGTTCTTTGGCCTGAGACTGATGCTTTTCCTTTGAATTAGCTTGTTGCTTGTCTCTCCATCTGTTCCTATACTGCAATATTGTGTATAACTAGTTGTATATAATGTAATAATATAACCATATACAAAATACAATGGTGTAGCTGTATGAAATTATATCAAGGGTACTTAAGCTTTTGTTAGGTGCATGTAGAATATTATTTGTTCCTCAAAGAAAGACTTTCATATTGTGTTAATCATTCTGAGCAAGTCCTGTGATTACTTGAATCCTGTTTTAATCTGAAATTCAAAACTTCTCAAATATATGCTAGGATTATTAACATGAAACTGCCCAAAATATTTTCTTTTGTTTCATATGAGAAGCATCAAAACTTTTGTAAGGACTGTTCTTCTGTTGAGCAAAATTTTAATTTTGTAGAACTAAGTACAATGTGACACATTTAAGATTGTAATTACTGTCCTCAAAATTTCCAAAAGAGAACAGTCTATTTTTACATTTAGTTCCATTAAAAAAAAAAAAAAAATCTATATCCTGCCGAATTTCCTGCTGAAATTAGCGATTTTTTTTCAGTGCCTTTTATGAAGCTAAAACATATAGATTATCTGTTTGGTTCAGATGATAATAAACTGGCACTAAATCTCTGAAAAAATTGGATTGTATCTCTATGTCCATTAATGGTAAATTATAGTTAATATTTTTTAATTGGATATGGGACTGTAAATACTAAAGATAGTGCTGAATTACAGTACTTATTTAGAAATGTTGCCTTTTTTTCCTAAATAAAAGCAATTAAAGTCTCTGCCTCCACCAAGTAACCTTGACTTCCGAGACAATGTAGGCATACTTTTTGTATATATGTTTAATCGCATATTTCTATATTCTATTTAAGGAGCGTCATGACATTTATAAAGAAGAATTTCTAGCAACTGCTAAACATAACTCAGCAGCCAATTAATGATTAACAATGAGTGGCCCTTACCTAGTAACTTCCCAACAACAAAAATTTCATTTACCATCTGCAACATTACCAAATCTATGCCTCACGATAACAGTTTCTTCAGTGAGCAGTGAAGAGTGGACAGCAAAAACGTCTCCAGACTCTTTGCAGCTGTTTTCTCTACTGGAGTCTGGGATGCCTGGAAAAAAGTGGCTGAGCTTTCAGGTGCACCAGACTCATCTGAAACAGGAGCAGAAAACTTCAAAGCTAAATAGAAGTTGAGAACAAATTGCATGTTTAAGTGGATGTTAGTCAGTCAGAGCTTCTGAGAGAAAAAAGGTGCTGCTAACTGAATAATTAAGTAAAGGGGAGGAGGGTGAGGTTAGGGGGAAAGCAATTATTTGTACACGAGAGGGAAACAGGTAAATTATCTCCTATGGAACATTGAAGGGATTGTGGGGAAAGGACCAAGATAGGGGAGATTAAAAATTTCCATAAGAACAGTATCTCTCCTGAGTCCGTGATTTTGGTATGCAACAGAAGCTGAAAAATTCTTGTGTATCTGATAGCTTGTCTATTCTTCAGTTGCATTAGTTGATCTAAGAAAAGATATTCCCTCCCCTGCAAGCTTTGACTCAATCCTGTCCTGAGGCTGTGGTGGCTGCAAGAGCATTACCAATAAGAACAGACATATCATTCTGCCCAGCTAGAAAGCTGGCACGTTCTTCTTGTGCCTCTCCCACGACACTGACCGTGCAGCACAAACTCGTGCTGTATTAGCCTTAATGCTTTACATTTTCCCATTGGAGCCAGCTGGACTGATGAGCAGTCAGAGGATTGCACATCCCAAGGAGGGTGTGCGTGCCCCATCAGACCGCAGTGTCCAGTGTCAGTGTAATGCTGAGGGTGTGTGTGTTCCCCAGGACTGGGCACAGAGAGACAGACAGACCTACAGACAGGGTCTCCTGCAGGCCTGTTTACAAGCTATTAGCCATTTAAAAAAAAAAAAAAAAAAAAAAAAAAAAAACCAACAAAAAAACGACCACAAAAAAACCCCAACACATTGACTGTGATACATATTTTCCTCCTAGGGAAGAACTTAGACTGTTTTATAAATACTTTTCCATCTTATTCCATATTGCATATAAAATTGGAAACGTATATTTTTCAGTCAGTCCTTCACAACATGTCATTAATTGTTTGAAGTAAAGTAGCATTTTCTTTTGTAGTGTGAAGATGGCAAATGTCACTTAGCCCCAGGATGCTTGTGCTAAGTGCAAGATGTAGAGCAAAAACATGATCTCTGCTGCCAGGAGCTCACAGAGAAGTGTTACATTTTCAGAAATTGTATCTTGCTGGTGTAGACATTATGTGAATATCATTGCATATGTGTGAGACTAGATAGAATAAGAGATAAGGCTGTCCTAGCTGTACCCATGTCTTAGCTTAAAAATAAAATTATTGTATTGATCTGCTCCCACAGGAAAAATGTATATCATTTTTGAAGTGTTCCTAGTGAATACTCTATAAATCTCGTTCTTTTGTTCTTTCTGTCTGCCCTTAGGCAGACACAGAAATCAATGGTTTTCATCATTCCAATGTTGTATAATTTCATAATTCATGATGTATGATTTATTCAAATACACATGTAACTTTTGTTTATCAACTTGAATGCAAACAAAACTAATCACTTCTGTCACTTTTATCTTCATTGTAAACTGGTCGAGCCGTACATAGAAAGCCATTTAGAAATACTGCAGGTGTTCTTAGTTTGTTGAATTCTATGTTAGATGTACCAAGTTATAAATACATAAACTGTCCTGTGCTGTACAGGCCTGTTCTGCCAATCCCTCTTGACCAAAAATCCCAGTACATACTGAGCGTTCCCTTCGGTTCACTAACGAGTTTTGCCTAAGTGAAGGTAACATATATTTGTTTGAGCAAAACCTTTTATTACTCTATGGCAACATGCTAAATAGCCTTGTGTTTCAATGCTATTTAGTGCTCTGCAGCCTACCACATGATTTATAACTAATATTTTAAATGTAATTAATCTTACCTAACACTTATTTGCATGTTCTGGGCAATATCCAGCTAGTATGTAATTAATTCTTGGTGTGTAACTAATTGTCGCTACCTCTGTAGGAATTATTTGGGGACAACTGAGGTAAAAGGCAGGGAGGACCCACACAAGAAGGTGTCACCAAAAGAACCTTAGGATTCAGCGGCGGGTCTCTGGGATCTTGGTGTGCATGTGCTACATGTGGAGTTAGGTCAGCAAAAGGGGAAGGAAGGCTTTTTGGTTTTGGGGTGGGTTTTTTTAGGACACAGTTTCTGGTTGGATGAGTTCAGGGCATTTTTGCACCTCAGAATAACTAAGGCACTTGAACCCTGAACATTTTAAAACTGGTCTCTCCATGGATCTCTCAACTGGTGTATGTGTATTTGGTCCCATGCAACAACCTCAGTGTGAGTAATATGGTACTGTAGCCAGCAAGTTTGGGTTTGGGCGTTTGTTCACCCTGCCTCTGAAATGTGGAGGACTCTACCGTCTAGCCAAATCATCCTGGGTCATTATTTTATTTGTCTGTTTTTTAGTTGGAAAGGTGAAAGGTCTCATTTTCATTTGTAAGTGGAACAAAAGCAAATTTTGATGTGCCTAGTCTTCACTCTCTCAGACCCTCCTTTGTAGAACCTGTTTTCCTTCCAGCATTAACAATATCTTACTATATATCATGTACACATGCTTCAAATTCTGTGACTATAATTGATAAAGCAACTTTTACCTAATAATCAGAATATCCATTACTGGTTTACTGTGGTATATTTACTTTAAATATCTGTCATAGACACAGGTAAGCAACTATCTTTGTTAAGATTGGCACAGTTCTTAAGTATTTTTTTATAAGGAGATAATCACAGTTCTTAGGTATTTTTTTATAAGGTATTTTACTTAGTCTGTTAATTGCCCGTAGTTCTTGTCCAATTTTTTATTTTGTTTGCATCCAAAGTTGTTTTAGGTAATTGTCATCAAAATGTTAATAAAAAAGGCTTAGATGACTGTTTAATACTGCCAAAGTTGAGGCAACTTGTATTCCTCAAATAAGAAATAAGATCAGTGCTATTCATTTATATATAACATTATTAATGCAAAAAAAAGTCATTCATATATCTACATCCCACTTGTATTTTATTTGCCGTGTTCCACTGTCGCTTCTACTGCCACTGAATTCTGCTCCCGAGGATGGTTATGGTAAATGATACAGGATTACAAGAGAGAGTACCCTGTAACACCCCAAAACTGTCAGAAGTGCAGTGAATGGAAGATGTTTAGGATGTCCCAGAGCCGGTCAGCATACGGTTCAGTTATTGCACAGCCCCGGACTTGTGTAATAACGGCGCTGTGACCTGACTGCCTCAGGAGGCCCATCGCATGCCAAAGGCACGGAGCTGGGCATCAAGTACCTCCCTGGGAGCCTCTCTTCTCACGGGCTGCACCCGCAAACCCCGGGCATAGGGGAGGGCAAGGGATGGGGAGGGGAGGAGGAGAAACCAGAGTCTTTATTTGTCAGCCCTCTCTCTCCCCAGCTTCCTGCTCAGATTTGCCCATCACAGCACATTTGCAATTCTGCCGGATGCTTCAGTTCCTGTCACAGCATCATTTTCTTGAAATGCGATAGTGTTTCAGGTCATTGAATGAACTGCAACAAAAAAATGTTGCCTTGTATAATACAGTTTTTGACTGGCGACAGTTTCCTCCAGGCTTAAAATTTAACTAAGCACTTGGTAAAATTAAATCAATTTATTAGAGAAAATAACATTATATCTAATGCAAACATTGTACCATTTTTTTCCACAAACAGAATAGAAATATTTTATTACTGTGGCTAGAGAAAATATCATATTTGCTCCATTTGCTTTTGAATCCTTGGCAAAATGGAAACAGGAACAGGAGATAAAACTGGGAATGAACTGGTGCTGTATGCTCCCCTTAATCAGCTTAAAATCAATTTCATGATGTCTTTCAGTTTGTAACAACCACTGCTGCTATTGAAATGAATGAGAGTCACATTTGTGTCCATGGTACCAAGGCCATGACAAGAACAGTAGACGAAGGCTGATTTTGAGACTTGACTGTAATACCCAAATGATAATACTCTGACCATGTAGATGTAATAATAGTTTTAGTTTTAAAGATATTTCAGATTAGGGGCAAAATTTGTAGCCAGTGGGATCCCATCAAATACTTTTACAGGTCTTTGTGTCTACACTTGGCTACACAGCACGT
Organism: Aptenodytes forsteri; assembly: GCF_000699145.1. Lineage (NCBI taxonomy): Eukaryota > Metazoa > Chordata > Aves > Sphenisciformes > Spheniscidae > Aptenodytes > Aptenodytes forsteri. Next base: position 1,375,697 of record NW_008795122.1, on the reverse strand, counting down.
GGAGCAGTGGAATAGTAGATGTACTAATAAGTAGTACCATGCTGCTTTTGTTCATTGCAACTTTCTTTTCATCTCTCCTTTCATACTTATTTGTAGCTGTCGTGGTTTAACCCCAGCCAGCAACTAAGCACCACACAGCTGCTCGCTCAATCCCCCCCTGGGTGGGATGGGGGAGAGAATCAGAACAGTAAAAAACTGGGTTGAGATAAAGACAGTTTAATAGGGAAAGCAAAAGCTGCGCACGCAGGCAAAGCAAAACAAGGAATTCATTCACTGCTTCCCCTCGGCAGGCAGGTGTTCAGCCATCTCCAGGACAGCAGGGCTCCATCACACGTGACGGTTACTTGGGAAGACAAACGCCATCACTCCGAACGTCCCCCCTTCCTCCTTCTTCCCCCAGCTTTATATGCTGAGCATGACGCCATATGGTGTGGAATATCCCTTTGGTCAGTTGGGGTCAGCTGTCCCGGCCGTGTCCCCTCCCAACTTCTTGTGCACCCCCAGCCTACTTGCTGGTGGGGTGGGGTGAGAAGCAGAAAAGGCCTTGACTCTGTGTCAGCACTGCTCAGTAGTAGCTAAAACACCCCTGTGTTATCAACAGTGTTTCTAGCACAAATCCAAAACATAGCCCCATACTAGCTACTATGAAGAAAATTAACTCTATCCCAGCCAAAACCAGCACAGTAGCAAAGGTGGTCTGCAGGGCTTCCTTCTGTGTGTTGCTGAATATTGAGTAATCAAATGTGCGATCATTGTGCATGTGTTGACTGCGGTAGTTTCACTTGTTCATAGATTGACAGGAAACTTTCTCTGTGCTGTGCAGCTATTCATTTTCTAACACTCTGGGGAGGACTTCACCTTGAACCAGACTCTAAGTTTTGGTAAACAAATATAACTACCTGACTCCTGTAATATGACATTGAAGTTTAGAGAGAAACTGTTTATTTTAATACTTTTTGTTTAAAATCAGTGTGCTTTTTAAAATTTTGCATCGTTCTAGTTATAAACTTCAAAAAGTAAGTAGTTTTATAGTAATAGATTTTTCTTTATCTATTTTCAGTTTCAGGATATAGAAAGGTATACTAAGAAACATTTGAAGCCCTTGAACAAGCTGAAAGGAAAATTTATGAGTTTCCTGTTTGAAAATGTTGTGGCATAGTAGAATATTTGAGATTTTTTTTTTAATAGCACAGGCTAAAATTAATATTTATATAGCCTTTCATTTCTGCTGTACCAAATATATTGCTTGTTATATACGCTGTAGGTTTTGTGTGTGTGTGGTTTGTGTGTGTGTATGTTTATATAAATGTGCATATATCACATAGTTAACAGCATTTCTAGAGAGATTTAGAAAGATATTTGGAAGGAATAAAATCATATCCTCAACATTTTTCTGGAGAAGGCAGAAGTGGTTTGAGTGGGCTGTCACTGGGTAGAAGGTTAGGAGAGAGAATAAACTACTAATTTGGTATTGTGGTAATAAAGTTGTTGTATGGGTGGCTCAGGATAAGGGAGAGGTAGCGAATGGAGCAGTAGGCAACACAATTGAGGTGGGAATGAGGAGCACTTTGTTGTTCGCAGTGTGGGTGTGCCCAGGCCTGGGAGCACCCTCCCGCGTCCTTTCTTCACCCTGAGCAACCCTGCCACGTGCCCCAGCTTCTCCCAGGGCCACCTCACCACTGGGGTTTATCACGTTCTGTGGGTACAGGAGAGACCTGTCCATTCCTAACTACTGCCCCTATACTATTAAGTCAGTCTGAGTTTTGTTATTCGATTAAGTGGAAGAAGAATCATGGCTGTTCAGAAGATGGGTTAATGCACAGGAACTGAAACCAGAGCTTTTGAATTACCGTAAGACGTAAGTCTGGGCTTCAGAAGATTTGGTTTCAGCACATGTATCTTCACGTGTTGCCTTAGGCAATTTATTTCAGCGCTCAGCATCCTGTCTCCCACTTTTGTCAAATGGAAATAACACATCTTTTCATGTTTGCGTCTCATCCTTTGCTTTGTCATAATAGTCTTGGGGACTTTCTCATCCTATGTTAAAGAATAATCTCTACAGCATAATGTGATTGTCATCTTTGTGTTCGGACTGTGATAATTGTTGCGGTACTTTGGTAATAATTTCTGTCTCTGCAATTTTGGTATTTGCGTATGACTCCTGTAACTTAACCTTCCTTATAAAACTTCAAAAATAAATTTTATAACAGGATTAACTTTGAAAGGCAAATGTGTAATGGATTTTTGGAAGTCTAAACAAATTAAATGTTGTGACTCTGAATTGTAACACTAACAACTTCTTTTTTTTTTTGCCTATTTCATTTTATTTTCCTTCAGTTGACTAGTTCAGTGGACATTTGTTCTTTAGTACTGTTTTCCAAAGTTAAAACGTAGTGGTTTCTAATGCTACCTTCAAATTGTTTAGTAAGAGTGCCACACATACCTCCCCTTGGAAAACAGCTCAATTATCATTTTGCTTGCTAGTGTTCTTGGGGGTATATAGCAAAGATTTAACTGTTTTAATCAAATGCTGCATTTATCCAATCCATAATACAAGCTCTATTTTTTTAAAATGCATTATACCATGACTTCACTATAAATATTGTAAATATAAGTATTAATTTGAAACAGTACGTTATAAATATAAGTACAGTAGATCTATAAAAGTAAAAATAAAAAATTCACTGTAGCATTTTTTTAGCACGTAGGACATGACTACCATTGGGAGTGCTGTGTCCTGTTTTGGGCTGCCCAGTACAAGGAGGACTTTGATATAACTGAGTGAGTCCAGCAGTGGGTAACCAAGGTAGTCAGGGATCTGAAGGATGTGATGATCAAGGAGAACCTTGTTCAGCCTTAAGAACATAAGTTAAGGGAGGATATGTTGCTGTCTTCAACTACCTAACAGGACACTGTAGAGACAACAGAGCCAGGCTCTTCCCAGAAATGCTCAATGGTAGGGAAAAAGGCAATGGACATGAGAAATTCTGATTAGATATAAGGAAAAGTATTTTCAGTATGAGGGTGACCATGTACTGGAAGAGGTTTCCTAGAGAGGTGGTGGTATTTCCATCCTTCAGGGGTTTCAAGACTTGCCTGGAGGCATCCCTGAGCAACCTGATCTAAGTGGCCCTGCTTTGAGCATGGATTAGATGACCTCTGGAGGCCCTTCCAGATTCTGTGATACATATATAAAATGGAAAATATACGATGAAATTATTTGAGTTCAGTGATGTAATAAAACAATAATTTTATAAAACTTGACTGAAACCAGAATAAAAGGAATAAAACCAACAGGGAAGGTGTTTGTTATATACGTTGTTTTAAGTAGGTCATAGAATCAGAGTTAATTGTAAATCAAAGGAGAGTTTATCCATGGATGCCAACATTTACTGACAAGAGTAGCAGAAACATCTGGAATTCTCCCTGGGACTCCAAACATCTTGTCTTACCCATCATGTGCAGAACGACTGGTTAATAAAGAATGATGTCAATCTGGGCACTTAAAACCTGTATTTAAGCATACAGTTTTGAAAACCTTGGTCAAAGATTGCTGTTCATTTTTTAAATGAGTTTCCTGGCACTCTCATCTTTCTTCTGCGGAAAGCTGTTTCTTGAATGTAAAATGTTGTCTTTGATACAGTGTGATGGTATAGGACTGTCGACTGAAAAATGTCAGAGCTCTTTATGTATTCTTCAGAATTTCATAGCCATTATATGTTCAAAATATTCTTTTATCAACTACCCATGTAATGATATTAGTTATCTGTACAGTGATAGATGGATGTGCAAATCTGTATTGTAAGTATCCTTGTGAAATTTCATTTTGAGAAAAGTATTTGTAAAATACTCAACATAGAAATAATGTTATTTAAAAAAGATAAATGCACAAAAGTAGCAATCTTTGATATGAGTAAAACTGCATCCTAAATGTGCTTTACAATAACCCAGTTTTAACTCTTTCAATATTTTTGCATTTTGTTTGAAATACAAAATATAAACTGGAAACTAAACAGATTTTATAGCCCAATTCCATTATTTAAATCACTCTGGGCTCTGATGTTGAAAGCTACAATTCTGTCTGGAATCAAATTGTAAGGATGAGTTATAATTCCCTAATGGAAACACTGGCTAATCTCAGAGTACGTAGATGCTAATGGTGCCATGTAATGCATTAGCAAACATGTTACCGATAAACAGGAATGAAATATTTTGGGCAGTCTCAAAGATCAGCTCAGAAAAGTTCTCAATTATAAAGTGTCACAGAAGGAGCTAATTAGGTTTTTCTATTGCAAAAGGCTGAGCCATGTGCAAGCCTGTCATACCAGGAAAGAGAGAAAGGACTGTGAGCATTTTACTTTTGAAGAAACAGCCAAACAAGGTCTCTGCATGAAAGTTCAGAAATCCGTATGAAGCCAATGGCATAGGAGGAATCTTCAGCCTCTGTTATTTCCAGTGTTTTGTGGGCTGAAGGCATCATTTATCTCACACCTCTGAATCTCAGCCAGTCAGCAGCAAGGATTAGATGGGCTTGCTGGTCTCCCTGCGGACTGTGGCAGGCTAAAGAGTGTTTCAGGTTGCATCGGCAGACTCCCACCATGCTGCAGGGATGTTCATAAAAGATAAGTCTGTCCTCACCTCTGCTCTCCCACTGCCGGGGAGAATCAGACTCTCCCTCCGTGCACCTTCCAAGGACAAACTTCCCTAACTGTATAATCTTGCAAGCAAAAATGCAAATATCATTGTGCCTCTCTGAAAAATGCAATTACGATGACAGCTCTCGTACTACCTACACATACAAATGGCATAAACATGGTTGCTGATGCACAGCAAACAGATGACAGAGCTGGAAAAAAGTGCTTCCTCACATAACATAGCTCTTCACAGGACATGTAATATTATGGGCAAAGCACGGTGGCTTGCCATGGATTTAGACTGATTATGTTTAACATTCCACTTAAAATACAGATTTTTAAAAAACTTAATGTTTTTTAAGATTATGAAATAGGAACACATTTTATACCTACATGAGTGGCTTTTGGGAAATAATCTGCTTAGAAGTGAAATGTTATTACAATAAAAATTGTGTGATCATATATCAGTTTTTCAATTATTTCTGATTTAAACGCAACCATTGTTAAGTTTAGAATAATTATTTAACTAAGATGCTACATGCTCTGGCTGATTATTATTTGAGATATAATTCTTTCATTTTCAGATTGACTTTTTGATACCTGCGTCCTGAAAAATAAGAACACTTCTGTTTTCTTGGCAGTGTCAGTCACTTGGTTTTACAAAAGCAGCATTTTGCCCTAGTCTTTTCCAAATTCCTCAAACTTTTTTAAGCTTGTATTCGAGGGGGAGTTTTGCAAGTGAGTAAATGTTTGCATTGAGAGCTAACTGTTGCAGATTCTGTTTAAAATTGCTATTCTACAGCAGAACTGACCTAGAATTGACTTACTGAAGTTAATGCCAAGCAGATTCCTTGTTCCCGTTACAATCCTGTATATGTTATGTCGCTGCTGACATTTATGAGAAATTTTTGTGTCTTTCTGTGAACAAGCCAGTTTCAGATCTAGCAAAAAAATTTCAATTTGGCTTGAAGTTAAAATATTGAGTCTGAAAATTTTGTTGGAGTAGGTATCTTATTGTGGTAGGTCAAAGACCGGTATTTGATGAATCCTCGTAAGAGTTCCTGTGAGCATCCAGATTTCCAATTGCTCTTCCAGCATGGAGCTGGAGAATTAGCATGAACAGGAGAGAAGAAGGAGAATTGTGGGCTTCTTTTTACTTTTTTAAATCTTTGTGTATAAGACTTGTATAAGTGCTTCCCTGGAATTCTGACTGTTGGCTGCCTTCCAGCAAATATATAATTAATATATACCTGTGTTAGATATAAATAGTGACAAATATTCTCATGTAGCATTAATCTGCATGTTGCTACCACCCACGTGCCAGTTGTTTTACTTCCAGCTGGTTGGGATGGATTTCTATTAAATAAATCAACTTTGCAGCTTTATTTTTCCATATAAAAAAATCTGCGATGTCTGATAGCTTAAGTGTAATCTTTCTACCATTGAACCTGTCTGTTTGCATCTTCCTCTTTAAGGCATGATAATGGAGAAGGAAAATGGCAGAGGGGCATTTGGGAGAAGCTGTCCCCAGAACCCGGTCATAGGTAAAGCCGTGAGGGCATGTTGTAACCTCGAGAAAAAGACTGGAAGACTGACAGTGCAGGCAGGAGGAGGATGAGTTCCTTAGCTCTAAAGCCACCCTTAATCTTGATGCAACCTACAATTTGGCTTGCATTTCCCTCTTTCCTTGCTTACTTTCTCCTTATTCCTTTTTCTGCTCTTTGCTATTTCCAGCAATAGGAGTGTAAATCTGTAGTAACATCTAAATCTTATTTTTAATAACAATAGTAGTTCTAGTTTTGACTTTCCTTCACTTTCCTGAGCACTGCTCAGCTGAGAAGAAGAAAAATACAAATCACGCTCCTCAGATGCTGAAGATATTGAAAATAAGAAGACAAACTAAATCAAGGACTGGCAAAAAAGAGCTATACCTATTAACCTGCATCAGTTCTGATGAGCAGATATACAAAGAATGTGGAAGTTAAAGACGGAGAAATCTATGCAAGTAAATCATAAATTTGAGGTTTTTTTCAGATCAGAGTTGGTAAGGTTTTAAAGGTCAGTTCTAGACCCGTAAGTGATTGCACTGATCAAGAAAGATGTATAGAGAAGAATGTTAGTTTTTCAGATTAAATGTTAATAAGAGTTTGAACAGAGGAGCGCGTGCATGGTGGCAGCTAAGAGGGAGATGTAGTTGTAATGAGGGCTGACAGCAGAAGGATCAATCTGGGGTGTTCCAAAAGAAAAAGGACAAAGATGAGAAAAGGGAGAATCGATGCAAAGTGCAGGAAGCCAGCAAAATCAGAGCGCTTTCTCACGCACGCTTCAGCAGCATGAAAGGAGGAGCAGGAGGAGAATCAGACCTCAGGATGCGACGGTGCCACGATGTCAATAACAGAAAGGACGGGTTGTCAGAGGTGATAGGAGAAACTGTATCATTTTAAAAAAGGAGGGAGGATTGTGAAAGATGGATGTGAAAAGTGTCTGACAGGGTGGAAAGAGAAAGCTGGTGAAGCTGAATTAAAATAGGTGATGAGTAAAGGGAAATAATTCAAAGAGTGAAAGGGATTTGGAGGTGTCCATAGCAAGAGAGTAATGGTACATTGAACGGATGGAAATTTTGAAGAAGTTTTAAAGAAGACGTAGAAGTGAGGTCAGAATCACTGACCTTCCAGGGTGACTATAGAAAATTAAGGATGCCAGTAAGACTGGAAGTGCAGAGGTCTGCAAAGGGCGAGAGAAGCCAGAAGCCATCAAGTAGTAAGGGAAGAAGGCACCCCTATGGAGGGAAGCCAAGAGGAAAGAATGGGCACTGAACTGGCCTAAAGCTGCCAAAATGCAAAGTTCCTGCAATAGGTGGAGGCAGCCAGCTGGGTGCAAGTGGCAGGAGGGGAAATGTGCCTGTGGCTTTGGAGGTTGTCTGCTTTGACCCCTCATTGTCTACAAACTTGAATAAGGTTCTAGGGATATATTTCCGGAAAAATGTTCCTTAGGGTATATTTATAGAGCAGAAATGGAGTATAACTGGTGTTAATTAGACCTGCTGAAGATGGTAATATTCCTCTAAGCTGTGTTATGTGTTTTCTGGTTATTTCCATAGAAGTTTCCTTCTCCTCTCTGATACTGGTTTTGCATTGTGTTCCTGACTCCTGACGCCTAATCATTATCCCAGATAGGCAGAAATTAGTTTAAAAATGTGAATTGCTCTATGCATAGAATATCCTCAGCTAATAAACACTGCCTTAAATTTCTTCCGTTTTGCTTTTTTCTTCAGTTCATTTTAAGTGCCACTTCTTTACTACATCTTGACATTTAATATGAAGCATTTCATCTACCAGAAATACATCTGAGTTTTCAGCTCAAGAGTCCAATTAAGAAAATGCTCCCATGTGCATGCATTTTCCTTTATTGAACTTCAAGTTCCCTGCAATTTCATGTACAATACAAGTTTAAAATCAAGGCTTTTGTGGAAAAAATAGTTCTAATCTAAAATATCACCTTGCCTCCTCACTGTGCTTCCCCACCTTCAAAAAAACAAGATGCAACAAGCTGTCTTTCAGTTACTATATTGTCCAATTTTTGCTTAGTGCCTTTTTTTTTGTACAGGTATTTGCATATGCATCATAAATGCCTTTATGTTGATAAAGGTGTTGATATCCTCCTGCTTTAATGTTTAAGAGATTAAATAGGGTAATGGCAATTAAAAATGTAATACTGCTTAATGTAATTGTAAAAAATCTTTTTTTTTTTTTTACTGTTTTAAATTAATTTGATACTGGTGTAAATGACTGATGCTGAGCAGTAATGAACAAAGATCAGGCTTTCTCCTCTGGATGCTGTAATACAAATTAAAGATACACAGCAAGAAAGAAATCTATGTTGTGCAAACACCCATGTCACAAACTGTTGGTTTCTCTAAAGCTGCTCAGGTCTTTTCGCAGGAGCTGGCGGGTCCCATTCATAGGACTCTGCTTGTGATAATGTGGCTTTGTGCTGCTGTGGCTTTTCAGTGCAAGGTCATGAGGACCGAGAATGAAAATGCTCAGCTCTTTTAATCTGAGGATGTCTCATTGTAGAGAAATTGCTTATTGTATTTGATTGCAGCAAGCGGGTGAAGCAGCTATATTGTTAACAGGAGGTGAGCTGGTTTCAGTTCCCTTGCCACGTCGTGTCCTTCCAGCAGGGCAACTCTGTGCTGACATAGAGGGGAACCTGTCGGTTGTTTCACGGTGAACACGACAGCGCTGCCTGTGACAGAAGACACATAACACTGATTATTCCCATTGAACAATACGGTATAAAACAGTGAGGGTCTCCATCTTTTGTAAAAGGTTTTTGTTAAAAGTTTTCACATAGGGAAGACTTTTGCTTAGTCTAGTATCTTAACAACTACTTCGTGTTATTTCATAGACTGTTCTTCTATTGGGATTATTATGCTTTATATTGATCAAAAGTAAGCGCGTGTGACTTTTTATGGATAGATGAATGCAAAACTTTTTCAGTAGAGGAATCTCGGTTTTCAGCTGCATAAGCCAGCAAGAATACTGCATTCTCACTGACATTCCCTTGATCCTATGACCAGTGTAAACAGGAGACAATTTATGGAAGTATGGCTTTACACTTAAGAAGGAAGGAAAGTGAAATAACAGTAATTAGAGTTCATGTGTAGTGCAAAATTTTATGAACCTTTGATTTTGAAAAGCATTCTTCAAAGTTTAGTTTTCTTCTCCACCCTGTTTCACTGGGTGACAAGTTTTCTACAGAAACCTGCATCTCCAACAGTTCCACAGGTGGAAAAATCACATTCATGGTACATAAGGTTTGGGATTAGAAGTCTTCATCCTGAGGTAATTTAAGGATCTTAATACCAGGATTTGGGATGTAACAGTTAGAGAGGACATGAACAGAAGACCAGGGAGAGGCCATCTCCGAAGCCCTTCTTTAGAAAGGAAGAGTGTATTTACTGTAAATGTTTCAACTATATTTAGTTGAATTCAAACATTCGTGTTTAAATCCATATTGACTGCTGTTCATAAAGGTAGGATGTTTCAAGCCCACTGCTGGTTGAATCTCTGGGCATGTACTAGGACCAGCGAGTAACAGAGCTGTTTTCTGGCTCTTCATTTCACTGAAGAACTGCGGCTTACTGATGTGGATGGATTTTCGGGAGAGGGTCACTCTCCGAGGCTTTGACGTTGCTGAGGCACTTGATATTGCACTGTTCAGTCCTATGCTGCCAGGCTTGAGCGTGGAGCTCTCTTACAAATGATCAGATAAATGGCATGACTGTGAACAGCACCCATTTTGTCAGGGTGCAGCCCTTGCTTCACACACCGCTCTGGCCTCACCAGCAATTTATTGCAGCCAATTTCATGGGAACTACAGTCATCTTTCAACAGTTATAATTTCCCCCATGTGATTAACTGCTTTTTACCTATGTAGCTTCTTAAATCTGTTCATTTTTCACCCATTTTATTAACAACTGAAAGTTAAGCATCACATACTAGATAGCTATAATATAAAACTATTGAATTTACAGGAAAGATTTAAATTGACTTCATTGAACTTTTACTAGTCCCTGCCTATTTATTTATACATTGATGTGGAATTCACCATACCTTATGGACCCGCCTATTAATATCTGAACCTTTCACTGTATACTCACTGATTTACATGTCGAAAAACAAGAGTATTCAATGTGATATAAATCTATGATAGTATATTAAAAAAAATCAAAAGCGATTTATATCCAGTAAAACTTTCTGAACGCATACTTCTTCAGAGCGCAGTTTGGTGACCAACACTTCAGATTTGTATGTATTCTTTCTATTAATTAAAATTATAATCATTCCTAACACTGTACTCAACATTCAGGTGAGGTATATAAAATGGAAACAGTAACCAGCAAGCCTACCTTTCCAAAGAGAGGCCATGGTGATTTTATAATTTCTTGGGCTTTCTAAACCCTTTTTAGTGGTTGCCAGTCGTTTAGGGCTTTCAGCAATTTGGCTTAAGGTAGACAACTTCACACCACCAAAAGTTCGGAGCTTGTTTGAACAGTCTGAAATTGCAGTGATGGAGATAACAGAACAACACAGACACCACTTAGGGTATTCAAACCCAGACAGGAATGAATGCCAAGTGAATCAGAATGGGATTTGATTTTACTTATTACTCTGTGAGTGATCATGTAGCTGAATAAAAACCAATTTTCTTTCCATAGGCCAACTCTAATTAGCATACCTGTGTTGGTTATATTTTCACGTACACAACTCAGTGGCCACTCTGTTGCAAGTATCTAATTGGAAGGACACGCTTTGACTTTCCTCTGCAGTTTGCTGCGATCGAGGTGTGTGCTTTGCTACCTGCTGGGCCACTTCATGTAAAGCTTCTGTTCAGGAACGGTGTTAACAGTTGTTCTAGCCGTAATGATTAATCTGACTTGCAGGAACCCTGCTTACAGCACTCTCCGTGTTATATTTTGCAATGAGGAAAATGTCTGATCTGGCATATTGGCTGCTTCATATGGCTGTGCTCAGTTGCTTTCCCACCAGCTCTTGCCCTTATTCGGTGCACAGTGCAGCTCTTGGGAGACGCGGGGGTTCCGCTCTCCCAGGTGAGCTGGAACATTTCCATCCAAGTTCAGTATCTTGAATTTTCATTAGAGTGGGAGATCGCTTTAGTTTCCGAGTATCTGTTTGCTTACAAGTCTGTCTGCTCAGACCGTAGACAAAAATGTCTTTTACTGCCATTTGTATAGAGCTTGTATAGAGTGTGAAAACTCTGTATTTGAAGGGGAGGGGGAAAGAAAAGTGAAATAAGTGTAGGGAAAGTGTATTGTACATTTGGGAGCCTTAGCTGATGCCTGTGAAAATATAAGGAAGGGAAGCAGGTGAACTTGCCTTCCTGAGACCAAGCCTTCTCTCCCCCTCCAACAGGCATCGGGGACAGAGACAGGAGGTGGGATTTCTCTGGGAGGTGGCTGGGTAAGAGCTAGAGCAAGCAGACACAGCTTGATTTTTTCCAGTGAGCCTACAGGGATCATTGTCTTTTTAAACACTGTGAATAAGGCTGCAGAGCTGTTGTAGGGTTTGAGGTCTTTCCCTGCTCCTACATGCATGCAACTACGTCAAACAAATTTTCCTCTGATCCCACACAGCTATGTTAGTATTTATTTGCAATATTGTAGTTGTACTAAACCATTCTTAATTAAATGAATGTAAGCTGGAAATATTGCGGCATTATGGTTAATTTGTACCCTGAACTACCTGTCTTGCTGGTGTTAGTGGCATCACCTAAGATGTGAGTCAAGCAGAACTTCATAACATTAGATGCGTGGCCACAATATTTGTATTGGTACCAACACAGTGTTTTCAGGTATGTGCACTACCCTGTATCTTGATTTAATGCTTACAGATTAAAAAAATATAGGAACACTGAGACATGATTTCTTATATTTTTTCTAGCATGCAATGCAAGATGGCTGTACATTGTAATGCAATTAGTAATTAGCTATTGTTAATGTACAATGTAACTCCTTAAATACCTAAATGAAAAAAACATAGATGAAAAAGGTCTATAAGAAAAAATACATGAACGATTCTAACTTGGCAACAATGCAGGGGTTGATAAAGTGTCTTGAGTCTCATCCCTGCAGCTGTTTCTCTCTCTTCCTTCAGCAATACATTAAGTAGTGGGCATCAATTGACAAAATGGAAGATGCTCGCTTGTGATTAATTTGAATCAGATTTACATTTGAAAGACACCAAAATCTTGCTGAAAACTGGATGAAAGCCCCAAGATCTAGACAGGCTTAAACTTAAAATAGAAGAAAAAAGTAAATCTGTAAGTTCTGGAATTTGACACTATAAAAAGCCATCAATAAACTCCCATTGTATGTAAGAAGAGAGATTCAAATATTCAGCAGAACTGCTTAAATTAATTTTCCTGTGAGTTTCATAATACCTACCCTTTTCATTCTTTTTAACTGACTTTCAGTGAATTATCCAAACTGAAGTCCTGGTGTGTTAAATTTCTTGGGAATTCTGCTGTCAGTTTCTGTGGCTCAGGATTGCAGTGCATGATTTGTGATTTTGGTTTAAAGATAAAACAATCAGAGAAAACTCACTGTTTTCATTTTTATCTCTTTAAAGTTCCTCATTGGTTTTAATAGCCCCAATCCATCTATAAGCTTATAGAAATTGTTTCTAAAGTAGACTTATTTGCCTTGGAGCTTCTCTCAGTTCTTTCCACTTTCATTTGAACAATTTATTTACCTTGACCTAAGGTACCTGTCATTTCTGCAAGATTCTGCTCTTGATGCTTCAAAGAAAGGACTCTGTAGTAAATCTGTAAGAAAATAATTGTTTTTTGGAGTTTCATTTTCGGCTAAATACATGAAGTTGACATATATTTCTGCCCAGGCATTCCCTTTTCACTAGCATAGTGCAATGCAGTGATTTCTCTCTGACTAGAACATACTTGCCTTCACATAAATTTAATTCACATTGTGATGTTGAAGCTTCTAATATGAAAACTTAGATTTTCTGTAGCTACAAATATATTATATTAAACAGAAAAGGCCAAATTATGTACTCATTCACATTGGGGAGATCTGTCTGACGTCAGATGACTTAGAGTACGTAACTTGTGAAAGAATTGGCTCATAGTGAAAGACAAAATATAAATACAATATTGCTTTTCATTTCTTAGTGGAGCTACCAGACATAGCAGAAACTGTGTTACAGTAAATTTACGCTGCTAGAGCCATCCTGCAATACCATTAACATTTAAGTTCAGGATCCCCCTTTCCAAGGAAGATTAAAAAAAAAAAAAAGTAAAAGGCCTGTCATGATCAGGTTGGTGTGCAAGACTCACCTCTTCTGCATAGCTTTCCCCAGTAACTGGAGCAGAAGAATAACCCTGCAGGGCACTCAGGGCTGCAGGCAGATGACTAAACCACAGAATAACACAGAGATTTGATTGTCCCTCTTGGACGGATTTCACAATTGTGCGTATCGGGCTGTAACAGCAACTGCGTTCAACAGCCATAGGAGATAAGAGGATTGATAATGAAATGGTAAAAGAGATTGCAAAAGTGTGCAGACATTTAATATCACTGTCATTACGTGCAAAAATATCAAATGACTTACATAAAGAACAGGTTTAACACCCAAGGAATTATTGCTGTGATTTTTTTGAACAGTGATTCAAGAGATATTTTCCATCTCTAAGCTCCAGATCTCACAATGTTTACAATATAAAATAACTTCTGTGACAAATCTAGGTATATGCTCTTTTTGGTGTTGTCTGTAATATTTGAAAATCCTAATATACTGAGTTCAAAATGGGCTGTCATTTTGATGTAAACAGGCTAATTAATCCACATTTCTCATATAGAGCGCTCTATAAGATTTACTTTTCAGACTAAAATTTTCAAGCACTGGCTGCATACCTTTATGTTATTTTGTAGTTGCTGTATGTTGTGTAGCTTGAAATCCACATAGTTCTTGGAGGGGTTTTTTTTGTTTTCTAAGCAAAGTCGATAACTAAGAGACCAATAAAGGACATTAATACGGTTAAGGAAAATGGGCTGTTATTTCTAAGTATGGAACTGTAGTTGCAAATAACTAGAGCGTGTATGTCCTCAGTGTTATCTTCTTTTCAATTGCTGTTGTGAAGTCACATCAAAGAGTGACCTTTTTCCTTTTATCTGATGCACATTTGGGGAAAAAAGCCATCTCTCATGCTGGGAAGCTCATGATCCTGAGAGATACACAAAGGAAAATGTGCGAGTTTCCTCTTAAGCCCTATCCATACCCCACTGCTTTCCAGTGGATGTCATTGCAAGACAAAATGAATCATCTGGGTCAAAAATAAAGCAGCGAGAAGCCGGCAGTGCTGGAGCACAGCTTCTGATGTGTTCATTTTTACTGAATCTGTTCAGTAAACTGACAGGCTGAATCAATTGCCTCGCAGATCACCGGCACAGCTCCAGCAGGACTGACAGTACTCCGACTCCACAGAAACTTCTGCCGTACCAAAAATAGTAGTGAAAATAATGTTAGTAATATACCTACAGAGGATCACCCCATGGAAAATAACATTAACGAACAGCAAGCCCGAGCATGATGCCGGCACGTTCAGAGCTTTCAGCAGCGGTGGCGATTCCTGCCCCTTTGCTCTTTGCCAGGAGCATTCTGAGCAGTTCAAGGAGGTTTGCTAAAAACGCACTTTGGTACAGAGCTGCAGCACAGCACTTTGAGTCATTGCAAGGCAGCAGGTCCTGTGCTGTCTGACTTCGCTCATGATAGACGTTACAAGGCCTACTCGCTTTTTATATCTCATATCTAAGATGAAAAGAGATACAGACCTTTTACTGGCCATCTGGCATGGAGAATAATTTCCTTCCTTCATGTCTGCATAAACTGTGGTCTATTTTAGTTTTGCCTCTGAAGTTCTGAGCGTGGTACTGTCTTTCCTTTATTTATTTTTTTCTGATTTTGAACAAAAGTTCATCTTTTTGTCTTCAGAAATTTATTTTCATTTTAAAATTTCACCTTAGTTCCTACTGTTCCTTCCTTTGAAGTCATTATGCTCTTGAGTAACTCAGACCTCTCTCATCTAGCCTTTTTCCATCTGGTAGCTTTTTAGAATTCACTGAAGATTTTTATAGCTGTGACGAATTTTGTGCATTCTTGGACTTATGTGGCAGAACACATTCCTCAGAGTGTACCTTCTGAAGTCTTCTGTATGATCCAGCTTAGCATCTCCTTTTTCCTTCAATTACATCTTTTCCTGTAAGGTAGCCATGGATTTTATTATCCGCATACTTTTATAAAGGTCTCTCGCTCCAGCACTGGGTTCTTTCTCCCCTCTATGGAAGTCCTGAGACAGGCTAAAATGAGAGTTCTTTGTTGAATTAACACGTTCACACCTAGTTTAGCAAAAATAATTGTCAAGTCAGTTAAAAACTCATGTAGGAAATGTCTTTTTAGAGCGAAACATAATCAAAAGGCCATACTGCATGCAAGGAGCTGCTCCTGCAGTTCCTACCCTGGATGTATTTGTGGACTTGAAGATGATGAAAATGGCAACCTTCTAACTAAGCAGCAGACAGTTTCCTTTCTGTTTGGGTATGGTTTTGCTGAACAATGAGAAGCGCCTTTGAAACACATTGTAACAGGAGTTTCCCTCTGTCCTTGAAGCAATAAAGCTTCTAATAAAGTGAAACATGCATCCATGGACGGTAAATTTTTCTTCCCATTAAAGTATTTAGGACCTTGTATTAATAACACTATCCATTTCTCACGCTATTTCATGCACTGACACCCAGGTGCACTCTATTTCCTTCCCTGAAAGCTATCTCAAAGGTGTAGTCATAGCTGTCATTTTGGATATAAATTTTCTCTGTAGAGAGACACAGAACTTTTACGCCTGGCTTCAAAATTTCCCAGCAGGGAGGGGCTTTCTTGTGGCAGCCATGCATTATTATTCAACAGCAAGAGGAATTTCTGAGTGTGGCATCCTACTGAATAAAGGTGTTTCTGCACTCAACACATTGGACTCGATGATCTTAGAGGTCCTTTCCAACCTCAATGATTCTATGATTCTATGATTCTATGATTCTATGAATAAAGGTGTTTCTGCGCTCAACACACTTGTCATCAACCATTTCCACAATCCACAGATTATTTTTTTTCATACCCTGCTTCCTTTTTGTTACTTGAGCAAAGCTGAGTATTTAGCAAAAAGAAAATGACTGGATTTTGCTCTTTGTGCCTTGCCAGAAACAAGTTTTACTGTACCTTGATTCATAAGAATAAAACCAAACAGAAGGTTGCAAAATCTACCCACAGAATGCTCAGAAATCATTTTCCCTGGAGGAGCCACACCTAAGGATATAAATGGCTTTTTTCTTCCTTTCCTAGACATTTTTGAATAGTAATTTGACAGCTATCGTCTCTGTTTAAACTTGAATAGTTATTAAAATTATGGAATATATCATAGACTGTGAAATAAAGTGAAAAGCATAGCTCAGAGGCACAACAGCTCTAGAAAAAAACGAACCAAATGCAGTTCTTTGTTTCGGCAGAATATAGGTACAGAAATGTTGAAACCCTGAAGTTTGAGACTGGTTCAGTTTCACTGAGTTTTCTCTGTTAATGATACAGTTGGTTTTTGCACACCTTTAACTGTCTATTTTTGTTTTCTTTTAAACACTTCATAACTCATTTCACCCAAATCTGCTGCACTTTTTTTCCAGTGAGTGCCAGAACATATTTAGCTCCATTTCCATGTGTCCTTTCATTTAAATCTTAAAAATTATATTTCTTTCCTGCAGCCATCAATGGCGTATTCAGGGATGGCATTCTGCCCTGTGTGCAGCTGATAGTGCCACAGACAGTTCTGTTGTTTATAATGCTCAAAACATCCTAAATTCATTTGACTTTTTATTGACGTGCTGTGTTAAATCAGCTGCAGATCCTTACCTTGCAGCTTTCTACTAAGAAAAAAACCCTGCGTACCTTTCATATCTATTATTCTTGTTTGAATGCACAGTCTGTTTTCAGATAAACCACCCTATTGGAGTATTTTTTATTTCTTTTATTTATTTTTATATTAGCCTTAAGAAAACTGGAGATGTTTTCAATATCAAAGAAGCACTTCTTTCTATATCTCTTTCCTTGGATGTGGACTTCACTTGTGATGCTGTAAAACAAGCAGGTACAGCCCACAAGTGTCATTTCTGTCAGGCTCCAGCCAAATGAGACACAGCAACGGCTCCCAGATGATCAGGCAGTTAGCCCGCACATTGCAGGCTTTACTCGTCATTTAACAATTAAACAAATTGTTCATGTGACCTGTTCATGGTAACTTCAGAAGCATATCTGATCAAAATGTTCTTTTGTGTTAAATATGTATTCATTGAAAATAGCCCAGGTCAATATGACAAGTTTTTACTACTTAGATCTTGTACTTTTAGAGTATTATTGACTTGATTCATTGAAGGTAGTTAATTAAATGTGCTGCTGAACTGATATAAAGTCTGTTTATTCCTGTGCACCATCAACAGAACCAGTGAGTAACTTCAAGTTGTTAGCAAAGGGTTGGGCAGGAGAGATTTATTTAAAAATCTTTGGTCATCTTCCTGTGAAAGAAGGAAGTAATGTAAAATATGAAAAAGTGGTATTTTCTAGTAAATATTTAGGAATCATTTCACGTTTATTTCAGTCAGAGTTTGCCTGCACGAAGGCAGGAGGAGAACATTTCAGCAATTTCAGGGGTTGGCCATAGTTGTGGCTATAGCAGCCTACAGCTTAGAGAAACAACAGTGCTTCTGTATGACACAAGTCATCTACTTCTAGCATATCTATACCTAATATATATGTTTCTATATGATAAGCATTCCTTAAAAAGGAAATAACTGTGGATTTAATTGCAGAAATTATAAGTCTAATTAAAACCACAAATCCCAAAAGAGTATGTAGTTGCTCTAGTCTTTGACTTTCCCTTGAAAATGAATTATAATGCGGGTTTTTTTATTACTAGTATATAAAAAGCATCAGTCAAAAAAATAAAAAACCAAGAACCCAAAGTTAGGTTAAGATTTTCATAATTCTAGCAATAGGTTTGTTGACCCAGACAGAGAGTTTTATTATGATATGATTAATTTTGCCCCAAGAAGTCTTGTTAGTAATATCTCAGTGTTAGGAGTTAGAATAAAAGTTTTTTCCTTCTGGAAGGTATGAATGTTGAATATATTTTCTTGTGTGTGTGTTTTCATTTGGAGATAATTTCTACAGTTTTAAGCCTGTCAGGGACCCAGCTACTGTGGTGATCACAATGTTAATGTATGTAAGTCAGTGACACACTAACACGGAACATGAAGTCACCAGACATGGAACTCATACATCTGAAAGGACTTGCAATAGTGGATATATAGGTGAAAAGCAAAAGTCAGAGCAGCAGTCAGTCAATGGATCTGGTATGCTGTCTGCTATTAGAAGCTATGAAAGTAATTAATAGCAATAACAACAGGAACGTGTCAGCATGAAGAACAAATATGTAGGACTGGTTTTGATGATCCTAAATGGCCAGAAAAGTTGGTCCACAGGAGGAGGCCGAGACACTAAAACTGACCAAGCTCTTTTTTTGGTAGAGCTGTTCTTAGAGATCAATCTGTCTTATGTTATTATAATATGTCATTTGTCCACAAAACTATAAACAAGGAATAGGAAAGTAGTGAAGCACTTTCCCCTACTTCACAAAAGGATTGGTTTTGTTAAGGGTATTTTTACTCTCATGCAAATAGCAGGAGCTCTGTGCAATTATTTGCCTAGCCTCAAAACTCTTTGATGAGGCTTCTTTCCTGCTATTTGAAAGGAGAAAGTTCTTGGTTCTTTCTCCTTTCCTTCCTCATAAAATCTATCCATCTTGTAAATAGTGACCATCTCAGTCAATTCAAATTTAGAGTTGATAGGAGCTATGAAGTACACCTTCTGTTTCTGTGGCTTCAGCAGTTTTAAGCACTTTCCTTTAGAAATTGTATCAAATCAGCAAAATCATTTGTAATACCTGGTTTTGGAGAGAGGGCTTAAAGTAATTGTAGTACTTGCTGCTGCTACTCATGATACCATCAGAGCAAACTAAATTTTGGAACCCTTGAAGTAATACATTAACTTAATATGTGTTACTTCTTTCTAAGATGAGAGGAAAAAATTACAAGTTCAGTGAGTACCTGACCTATGTCAACTTTATATGTTTGAAATTATCTACATATAAATAGAATCCCTTTGGTTGCCTTTCCACAAAGAAGCATTATGTGGCTCAGTTGGGTGAAATCTAATGAAAAAGTAGACCTGCTTAGAGGAGTTCTTGTGTTATGACAGCTGGGGAAAAGAGAAAACCAACCACTGATGAAGAAAATGAATGTATTTATTATTCAGTAGTGCAACAGCGAGAATATTTTTAAAATCAGGTGACAGCAAGCAGTACAGACTGCTAAATCAGACATATTTTTATATTGCTCATTCAAAGGCCTAGAGAGATGCATTCAATGTTTACTCTCCTGATTTTATTTCTATCCTGAAGCATTCTCCTAATCATTTATTGATGGGGTTTTCCCACGTTTTCACGTCTTCTCATAAACTGCCAGTAGTATCTTAATTATAAACACCTTGGTTTCAATACTCAATAAAAAGAGGCGTAATGGATGCACGAGTACTACTATTATTGGAGAGAGAGGCAAGATCACTAAACTGGACCCCTCTGCTGTACTTTACAAACCCATAAAAGAAAAAAGGTTCTTCCTGTTCAAGAAGAGCTTGATGTCTAATGCTAATAGCAATAAGACTGTCTTCCCATTGGACATATTGTGTATGTGTTGTTTTTTTCAGTGAGAAGGGGACAGCTATTTTCAAGTCTGTAACTCCTTTGGAAATAGGTCAATACATAATTTATTTGGAACACTTCCTCTGTATTCTGTTTATATTTCCTTGTATTGTGGAAAATTGTAGCTGAATAAGACAACTCAAAGCATCGGTTCCATTTGAATTGGCTGTAAAGTCCACCTACCTGTCATTTAAGGGGTTGGTATTTAGAAGCTGAGTATTCTCATTTTGACTCCAGGCAAGACTATAGATCAATCATTTTTTCAACTATTTATAATGAGGAAATGGGCAAAGTGACATTTTTTGTGCCAGAAGGCCAACGTTTGTCCTTTCTACCAGCTGAGAATCCTATTCCTATTGCCTTGATAAGCTGCAGGAAATTTTTTTTAAAGAATTGGTGGTCAAAGTGCATTAAGTATTTTAATAATCTGGGGAGATAATTTAATAGTGTACTAAATGCAAAGTTGCATAGCTTGTCCCATAGATCTAAACATATTTCAACGGCAGCAAATACATTAATTGATGCAATAAATGAATATGCTTCTAGAAATATGGAGAGCACAGCATGCTGGTGTTGAAGGATATTCATTGTGTTGTTCTATCTTTGACAATTATTTTAAGAACTGACAGTTTCTTTAGTACCAGATTTAATATACTTGGACTCCAAGAGATGAAATCTCTTACTGGAATTCTCACCACCAATGCTGCTCTCCATGGATTATTTGTCCTTTGTGTGTCTTCGAAGTAGTATGTTAATTATGGTAGCAAAAGAATATAGAGGCTTAACATTGACTTATCGGGAGATGTAACATTCAGAAATTATATCTCCTTTTCAATAACTTATTTTTGAATAAAATTCATCATGGGGTGGTGTTACAGGAAGCCTTCAAGTCTTGCATTTGAGAAACGAGAATTGCTTGTGGCATAGGTAAAAAAAAAATATGAAAAAGAGAGAAACCTTCAACCACAGCTAAATTTTAGTAGAGCTGGAAACAGATCAGACAAGAGGGAGGAAATGAAAGCACAAAGTTAATGAATGAGCCGCTAAACTTAAAAAATTAAAACTAAAAGAAACAGTGTAAATCTAAAGCATGAGAAAATCTATGAAAGCAAAATACTGCCTTAGACCAAAGGAAAAATACAATGCATAAGCAGACAGACCAGAGAGGTGACAGTTTCAAACTGTTTCTTTTGGAGGGGGAAGAAGTAATATTTCTAATCACTCTGTATGCTCAAAGTGAGATTTAGCTTATGGAGCAGGTGGAAGCTGTGTCTGTAAAATATAAAAAGGAGAAAGTATGGAGGGTCTGGAGCAGAAACAATTATCCCACTGGGAGAAAGATAAGTGTGTGCATAGTCATTATATGTCACTTCCGTAGAGATCTCTCATCCATTACCTCTGGGTAGAATGAGCGTCCATGTAGACAACTGATAATATTTATTTCACTTTCCATGTCAACAAATAGGGGAGAGAGTAACGGGTTTTTTCTGCCCAAAGTATTGCATTGGTTTCTTAACATTTGCTTTCTTTGTTGATTTTGATGCGTTTCAAATTGTGAGGGGCTGCAAATGTTTCTGTTTGAGACCCTGCTTATCAAAATGATCAGTCAGAGGAGTTGTTTATTGAGAGAAAAGTGGTTAAACAGGCCTCTGTGACCATACTTCTAAGACCACACAATAATGCATAAAAAGTTTTCCTTGTGAGCTCCTCATTGCATTTCATTTTCATTGGGAGTTAAGTGGCATGCTGTCCTTGCAACTTGTATGAGACTATGTGCTGGAAATGGCTGTTTCATCCTGGATGTTCCTGGGATGCTACCAAATTACAAGAGTGCTTTGTTCAAAAGAAAATATACATATTTCTTTTGATGATTCAGGTAATTGGCAATAAGTACTTGTACTTATCAATATTCATTTTATTAAACAATTGAATTACATATGCAAACTTGTCATATTGTTAATTCAGTATTGTTTTGGCACTTCCTGTAGATTATTCCCTTCTGTACTAATATTAGCATAGCCTTTGGGTATATTCTGCTCATCTGTTGTCATTAAAATTAAAATAACAAACTCACCTTTTCAAAAAGTATAACCTTTTTGCAGTGTGGTAAATAAGGGGTTAAGAATTTTGCTTGGGTTGGGTGAAATATTCTGATTGACAGGTGAGGTGAGCTACCTAAAGGGATGTATTAATCCACGTGAAACATGCTGCTTGGCTGAAACTGCAGTTTGGAATTTAAAACTCCAGAACAAAATACACTTTTCCTTTCAACAATAATGAACCCTGAGCCTTGTGATGTCCCAGGGGTGTGATTATCTCAGAAAAACTGTTTCCCCAGTTACATCTTGTTGCATAAATAATCATCTCTTTGATACAAAGGATAACTGTGGGAATGATGTAAGTTAAATATGTTCGCCAGCAGCCTGACTTGCAAGGGAATAAACAATTTGTTGATACTTAGAGTGCTTAAACCACTTCCTCTGGTTTGCAGGAAGCTTTAACTATTCTAGCCATACAAAAATAATCTAAATTTCATCAATAAGAAATAAGCTCTCTTTCTTCGTTTTATTGTTTCTCATATATTTTTTCGCTAAATGTATGCAGCCAAAGCACTATTTAATACTGCTGCCATATAGCTTCATAACTTTACTTCAGCTATCACAGTACCGGAGAAAAGTAATGCCCTGAATATGTTCAAGCCAAACATGACAAGAACATTAGTGCTGTCAGTATCGTTCTGAAATAAAGTATATTCCTTGGTTGGAATTCATCTCGGTATGGAGAGAGGATAGAAGGCGAGTCCATCCGTCAGAATAATGCTTCAAGGAACCATTACGCAGCAGCTCACTGATGCATGTCCGAGTTGTGTACGAACTAGCTGCCTTGGTTACTCAGAACGCTGCTGCCGCAGTAGTACAAGCTGCAAAATGCAAGGGGCCTGGGGACTGCACACAACCCGCTTGTTTCAAGCTCTTTTACTGCCGTGGCTCATTTTTGCTATGTTTCCAAGCCAACTAGTTTAAGGCAGGATTGAGTCTGCATTGACTGCAGTACCCTGTTTACTGTGGTGGAGACATGCCCTTAATGAAATGCAAGAGGTGCCCAAGCCTCTTGCTGCCCCACCTCAGAGAGATAAATTTCAGCTGCTAGGAACTTGGAGAGAAATAACTCCAGTAGGTCAGTTTTAAGCCTAGACATCAGAAGTTAATGGTGGTGAGAAGAAATTTAGGAGTGAAAGGATGTAGCCTTTAAATAATTAATAATTTTATAAATTAATATTAATCCTCAAATCAATTACAAAGATGTTTGAGCTCATAATGAAATCATGTCCCTGCTACCGAGTATCTCCTCACCTCTTTGACTCCTTTAGTTGCAATTGTTGTTTACAGTTTCAAATTTCTCTGCTCTGGGTTTCCAGGACAGTTTAAATACCAAATTAAAAGTTACAACAAATATCATGGCTTCTCATTGTCTCTGAGCTGTAGGGATTTTGATTCTGTAAAAACGGAAGGCACCGTGGGCTGCCTTGCCCAGCTGTACTTATATCCAGGAGAACTTTCACAGGAGCTGCCCTGTTGTCTTCAAGCTAATTCCGTCCCTAAATCGCCAACATTAATTACGCTAAGAGAAGCCAACCTTTGCTATTTCTCACCTGCTGTATTCTCTAAGTGCCCTTTCTTCTTAGACCCCCTTAACCAAGATATTCTTTCTAGAATTTTATTGTAAAATCAAAGCTACTTGCATCCCAGTAACAAAAACAGTGCTTAAGGAGACTTTGAAATAAGCTATTCACAGAAATGTAAATCAGCAGCTTATTCTTAGGAAAATGAGGCATTATTGGGGAGAAAAATAAAAGGCTTAAAGATAAATGGTTGGCAGAGACAGCTTTCTGTATAAGTGTGTATTATGTCCAACGAAAGGCTTGTGAACAATATACTGATATCAGTAGAGTAAAAATTTTATATAAATTGTAATTTAATATCTATCCTTGTGATATTATAGATTCCCATTTGCACTTGTGATGCTGCAGCTTCTATGGTTTTGCAAGTAACAGAAAATACTAGTAGTATTATAATGTTATCAAGCATGTTTTCCAAGTGATAGCATACATAAGGTATTTGTAGTATCCCTGTTTGTTTAAAAATTAATATTCAAACTTGGTTACAAAATGGAAGAAAAAAATAAGTCTGTGGAAAGAAAAGGTGTGGCTTCACCTGAATTGAAAAATTGAAGTAAAAGCAGTGTCTTACAGTGTTGTCTATGTCTCACTGAATAGGCAACCCTGTTATAGCTAGCAGGTGATAAGGGGCAGGGAGCTGTGGAGGAGAAATGAGAATCTCAAGGCTGAAAATTAAAGGGAGGGTTAGAAACAGCCAAAAGGCCCAGAAGGTCTGTAGATAAGAAATAGCCCAACAGGAGGCTAGAAAATTACTCAGGAAGAATAATGATGGCAGGTATGCAAAGAGTTTACAGAACACGGGAAGTTCTAGGTTAAGGAAGACCTGAGTGGTTGTGGTAGGACAGCTGGAGCTCCAGTGTTCCCGGGAACGGTGGAAGGAGTTTGGAAGGATGGTGGTGCTTTGGAGAAGTCCAGTTCAGCAGCTTCAAAAGCCAAATCCATTGGGAAGAGCCTTGGCAAATTTTACAAGGTGGAGAGGCAGGAGAAGCATACAGGAGGGACGCTAAGTGTATGCAGAAAGTCAAGAGAGTATTTAGCAGTGGCAGGAGAGGCAGATGGGGAGGCTGGAAGAGCAGATGGTGGCAGCGAGGGAGAGCAGAGCGAGTTCCAAGTCTGAAACTGCAGCCTCGTACAACACATTATCGGTTGTTCTGACTTATTCTTCTTCCTTTTTTTCCTTCATATTCAAAAAATGAAAAATTCGACTCCTACACTCCTCCCAGAATGGAAGGCATCACCCTATGCTGTAAGAATGCAGTGTGTGAAGAGCTGGGCCTGTCTGGCTGGTTGGGAATCACATGTGCCCTTCCAATGCACTGCTCGCTAGTGAGCTGGAAGAGAGGGGTATGGTCATGAGAGCTGTGCTGAGGTGTACAAAACAGAAAGCACATTTCCAATGCCCTCTCCAAAACGTCCAAGTGACCAAATCCAGGCCTGGAAGTCTAAAGGGGGAATGAAGCTGACCGGGCCTTTCTACATACCAGCTTATATATTTTCAGTCCCAGTGTTTGGTTCTTTATACCTTCCAGATGTATTTTTCATTCAACTGTATAAATCGGCATAAATCGGCAGTGGTATTTCAAAAACACATTGAAAGATCTTAGAGTAATAATGTTCCCTACCTAAATGAATTCTTCTCATAAGCAGAGGTAACCATGATGTATTTGGGGGGGAAGTACTTGGACATCCACATTAAACCAAACCAACAGCTACCATGTGTGCAAAGTGTTCTCCATTTCTTGTGATGCCGGCAGAACTCATTGTTTCTGTTGCTTTTTCCCCTCCCCACAACTCCCTGGTTCCCATATGCCTCATTGTAATGACTAAAAAATACATGCATAATTCCTTCATTATTTTGGAATAATTCAAAGGTATGTTTAAAGGATCATCAATCATACTGGTAAATAGCAATAGGCTTATAGCATTTCTTGGGGGAGTTCCTTTTTCCAGCATAAAGTCACTGAAAATTCTAGCATCACTTTCCGCATTACAGCATAGATGTCAAACCATTTTGTAATTAGGGGCCACTTGGGGGCTAGTGACTGCTAAAGGTACATAAATATGTTGCAGTTCTGATACAGAGACTGAAAGCATTTACATGCAAAACATTGTCAAACTATTCAGTGGATATGAGTGTGTTTATTTTCTGAATTATGTGTCAATTAACATACGGTTTTATGTTTTTAATATAAGACCTCTGTACTCTTGGAGCTTCTTCCAGTATAAATTTGATCCAGATTAGACGTGAGAAGCAATATGCTTTTTTATGCCAGCTTCACTTTTCATATTTGCTTTTTGCACACTTAGAGATACGCGATCCAGTGTTAAGCTTGCAGAAACGTGCCAAAATAAATGTGTTGGAGCCAGTTTGGTCTCTTATACTGAATTTACACTTTTTAGAATTTTACTGCAGTATGTCCAAACGTTTTTGATCCATTGTGAGGCATCTTTACTAATTCACTATTTCACAGTCACAACCGTTGTGTATCAACAGAGCTTCAGAAATTCCGTGTTCATAGACTTAGAAAGAATTCCCAGGCAGGATCATGGTTTCCTACAGTATGCATTTTCTTATATCCAGCATTAAAAGTATAGTGTCTGTTTATGTCTGCACCTGGTAAACTCATGTTCTTAATGCTTCTGTTCAGTGAACAAAAATTTCAGATAAATCCACCTTTTAGCCTTTGGGATATAGGATTTAAACTACTCAGTCTTCTTTTACCAATATGTTGCCGATATTTGCCAAAGGATGTAGGACATCCATTGTCCAAGATGAAAGATACTGTCTTGTATTTGAAGTAGTTATTTTTATCTTTGTCCAATAAAAATATATATGTTTCTAAGCAAGCTGAATTTGTAAAAGGGAGACAGTATCTATTGTGTTCTTCATAAATCTGTTGTGACCAAGCGCAATCTGCTCTAGAAGAAAACATTTCTTCTCCTTCTCCCAAATAAAAACATTTGATTTCAAGCTATCTGTCTTTAAATATTTGCTTCATGGATCACGCACAAAGTAATACCACAAGAGGAGTCCCTCTTTTGGCAAATATACCGGCTCTTTATTTCAGAGAACTATTCCGAAGTTGTATATCTTTTTGCAGCCTTTTGCATACAGTTGTCTTCATGGTGCCTCCTTTGAAATCTCTGTTCCTGCAATCTGTGTTTCTGCCTCTATGGTCCATACAGATCTTGTTTATCATGAGTAGTTGCTATTGGTGTTCACAAAGGCAGTGTTTTTCAAGTGTTAGTGGTAGAGTTACTATTTCAGATGTACGTAGCTTATTCTGTATAATAACATGGTTGCTGAAATTAAAACCTTTTACATGGAAGGCGCTGGGGTATGAAGTGAAAGGGTTTGGAAAAGGGAGTAAAATCAACAACAAGTGAGGAAAGTTATTCTGACAGCGAGACATTTCATATGTCAGCAAACCAGAAGGAGAGGAAGGTGTAACTGTGAGAAGCCAAGGGACCAGCAGGGTACCACATTTGGTGTGTGAGATGACAGGGTTTAGCAGTAGGGGTGGTGAGGAAGACGGTTGGACTTGGAGATGCTGTATAGGAAGAATTGTCTGAATTTGCTAACAGTTTGTATGCTATGACAGAAATAAACTGTTGTAATCTTTTTTTTTCTTTTTTTTTTTTTTACTATTGGAGTGGGCACATGTACATTTCATATGGTGTTTGCTGTCAACTTCATCTTCTCAGCTAGCACCTTAGGATGTAAGCAATGACTTCTTCACCATTTAAAATCCTCTTATCTTAAATATCCTGCTTTTATTCTTGCCTTAGAAAGAAGGGTGAAAGAAAGCAAGATAAACCTTACTTCTTTGTTTCAAATTCTCCATGTAAGTATGTGGAAATCTGTAGAAAGTGGGAGGCAATGGAAGATCATCGTTTACGGTGAAGAAATGAGACAGTGTGAGCACACCTTGATAACTTTCAGGCCAGTAGGCAACCTGACAAACAGATACATCACACAAGCTGTACAAACATTAAAAATGCAGCTCTTTCTACTTATAAATAAGTCTGGCCTGTGGGGTTTTGTTGTTGTTGTTGCTTTTAAGATTATCTGTCCTTTTAGAAAGAGTAAACAAAAATTCAGACTTTTTATATTAATTTCTTTCTTTTAATTTGCATTTCCCTCTTAGAAATATATTTGACTGAATTGTTTAGGAGACTGGTTCAGAAATAAATAACTCTTTCAAAAAAGCCATTTATCTCTTATGATTAGAATTACTCAAGTATATGACAGGGGTTTCTATCAGAAGGTGCCTAACAACCAGCGTTTTCCAAAAACTTCAAGGAAGGATTATGAGCATCAATTCTCATTCCTTGAAAAGTTAATAAAGCGTTCAGTGATTTGTTTAAAAAAACCCACACCAACCCTCCCTTGTATGTAATGTAAAATGATGAGCTAATTTGCAAATGGCCAGTGATATAAGCAAGCTCTGAGGCAATTACTAAATATTACCACATGCCTCTTCTGCAGTTTTGAAGATCTGGTTACTGCAGTTGCCTCTAGTAATTTTTCCTCCTTAACTCTGTTTCTTAACTGTTTGGCATGATTTTTAGAAGTATGGCTACTAGAATTTAAACCATTCTAGTAATTTGACATTATATAATTGTATAATTATATAGTAAGATATAATAATAATATATAATTCTATAATAAGACTTTATTCTAGTAATGTCAAAGGCAGATAAATAATATCTCCTTATCTGTTAAATAATCACTTGATTGCTGGAGTTGCTACTCTCTGTGTGAAGAGTTGATATTAAACTGATAACAGACAGGCTGTCGTAGATGAAAATTGGCATGTACACACCAGCAGTTCCTTGAATTGAATTAAGATAAATTGACATACTTGCAGAATAATTAGCTGGCTGAGACAATGGCATAAAAAAAAGTTAAACCAGTTCCTTCTCTGTTGTTAAAGGCTATCATATTAATCCATAAAATTTTTCAACATATGCCATTTGAATTTGACCTTGCATAAATATTATAACAATTAAAATTTTCCACACAAGAAAAAAAAAAGAATCTCCATTTATAGTAAGTACATTTGATAGAGGAGAAAATTAGGCTTCATTTGCTGGCTGCTAGTGAAATAATTATCAGAGCACACAACAGTCTTTACAAATAGGGAAATAAGCTTCCAATTGTCAAAAAAGGGGAAAAAAATTATACAAAGCTGAAGTTTCCATCTAGTGTCAGTACAATATATTTGGAGGTTTAAAAAAAATTGTTTCTTTCCTTCTGATTAAGATGATTTGTGTATAAGTTTGCAGTTATTTTCACAGAAAGAAACTTTAAGGGAAAGGTAAGAGGTGTTTCACATGTAAGAATAACTCCCGGAGAACTTGGTTTCTTTCCTGTGGGAAATAGCTAGTCACCCCCTGAAGTGGTATGAACTTCCACAAGCCCTCTCCTGGCAGCTCCAGGCTCACATGATACTTAGCACAACCTATAGTGAAAAAATTGAGGGGGGAAATCCATTTTCCAGCCTGGTTTACCCCAAAGGCGAGCAGTGTTCCCTGCTGCTTGGAAAGTTTGAGCTTCACTACGCCTCCAAGGTCTCTGAGAACAGGCCTCTCTGAAGTTCTGCTCCTTCCCTGCTGTGACCTGGTTGCTGTCTGGCACAACATGGCATAGTGTCACAACAGTAGCATATGCTAGAAAATATCCATAATTCATCCCATGCCTCTGCAGTCAAGCATTTTGTGCTTGCTCATTTGGTTTTTCTTTTAACAGCATATGCCATTTAGAAACATCATGGGCTGTGAAATTCAGGATCCCTGTTTGGACAAGTTTAATTCACTGTTTCAAAGATCTGTAATCTGGTTGACTTTTTTTAAGCATATCCTTTGGGTGACAGAAATGGGAAATTAATTTTTCAACCACAGTCTCAAGACAGCAGACTTGAGACTCGGTTCACCTCTGTTCCCAAATCCACGGAGCTCCGCACCATGAGCGCCGTCACCTGCGTAAGAATGATGACCTTCCCTTTGCAGCTGTGCAGCCCATCCTGCGCCTGCCACCTTGCGCCTCTCACCCCAGCTGCCATGGCCGTGTGTCTCCTGTGGTGAGTCCCCTTTAATGTCCCCACATTGCTGGTGGTCAAAGACACTCTTGTGGCAGGGCACCCACAAGCCCAGGCACCAACGGCTTCTTGAGGAGGTGACTGCCACCAGCATGAGGGTCAGACCATCCCTCCACCACTTTCCCCTACCTCCTCGTTTGTTGCTTAGTTTTTTCTCTAGGGAAAACGATAATGTGCATGCACAGAGGTTAACAACCAGCCAGGGTGCGACCCTTGGTCGAAGCCTGCTCTGGTCACACTGAGAGCTTCATAAGCAAAATCAACCAGAAAGGGGTTTGAGCAGGTCCCATGAAACCTGTGTAGTTACTGTGGCCATTTGCAATTAACCCATCATTTTACATGCCTGATGAAGGTTTTCTGGTGTTTGTTTTAAATCAGTAAGCTGTTTTTCATCTTTTTAAGGAGTGAGAATCGGGAAAGATTTAAGCTGAAGTATTCGTTCACTCAGGATAAGTAGTAATGCATACTGTGGTTGGCTGAGACTAGCTGCCTTGGTCTTCACAAGGAAGGTAGGCTGGTCCTGTCACTGTTTTCCTATGGGCACTGAGCTCTTGAGATACTGTCAGCAAACTCTGTGGCACACAGTACTCATAATTCAATGTACATAAAACGTTACATGATTTTTTATCGTTAGACTTATTTTCATTCTTCTCATTTATTTTGTAGCTCCAGACACAGTGGAAAGGCAGGATTTAGGCAGAAGGTTATGTCTTGGGAGACCTTGGACATGTCACTTGGGAGAAGGCACTGAACTGCAGCTCTGAAAACTCCCACTCAGCTGCTGCCTGACAAGGGAAGTGTCAGGGCTTTTATAGGTACTGGATATTGATACAACTTCTCAGATTTGGGAATTTAATATATTTTGTACTGTATATATCTGCTTGAGCTCAGTTCTTCCCCTGCCTGAAAACCTTGGCAAATATTTCATGTATAAGTCAGTCAGGTCCCGAGGGGTTTGATCTGATGACTTTCAAAGCAGTGTTATAGTGGCCTGGTTCGAGCAGTGTTGAACAGCTGGGACAAAGCTGGAAGCACAGACACACAGCTTCTGCCTTTGCTTTTCATATGAAAGTGTCACCAAATGACATTGAATAAAAAACGAGATTGTCCCAGACGTGAGACTAAACCTTGGATTACAGATTTATACTTGCCCTTGTGCTCTCTTTCACTGGTCAAAAAGTTTTCTGCACAATGAAATCACTTCAGCGGGTCGATGAAAATCAGTCCCGTCCTTTTCCCAGCTGCAGTCTATGATTTGTGAGTTAGATTAGTTGCTTGTGCAGGAAACCTGTACTTGAATCCCTTTTGGAAGAAGAGGGGAGGGTTTGGCTCCCAGGCACCATATTCTGAGAGGGGACTGTAATCAGTCAGCTCTTGCTTAAAAAAGGGAGTG
Source organism: Aptenodytes forsteri (assembly GCF_000699145.1). Taxonomy (NCBI): domain Eukaryota; kingdom Metazoa; phylum Chordata; class Aves; order Sphenisciformes; family Spheniscidae; genus Aptenodytes; species Aptenodytes forsteri. The sequence goes on along the minus strand of NW_008795122.1, from coordinate 1,344,497 downwards.
GGGCTGTGAGTAACCACTTCCTCCAGGTGTTTGTAAGTTTTAGTTTCTCCCAAGAAAGTCCATCAGGCTCACAGGAGCAGCCACAGCATCAGCCAGTGACTGGCCAAGGAAAGTGCTGGCTTTCAATTTGTCCCTCTACAGGGAGCTCCCGGCCACCAATGCCGAACTGTAATACTAGAAGTCCCATACTCTGACATACCCAAGTGTCCTGGGATGCTCTCTGGGGGGACAGCTGAACCAGAGCTGGGGTGACACAGTCGGGCTAAAAAGCAAATTACTCTATTGTTGGGCAGTGCGGCTTCCTCTGTGCTCCAGCCCTTCATTTCTCCCATCTGCAACATGGTATTATCTGTCTTCTTACGGTGTTTATATTAGACTGTGAGTTTTTCAGGGTCAGGGCTTTATTACGGATATGTACAGTTTCTATGTTCTAGTGAGGGCCCCTGGGTGTTTCTATATTATGCATGAGAATGTATATGAGAAAGCTAAAAGCTTAGTCTTCTCAGACTTGTGAATATCTGTATACTAAGAAATTGTAAAGTTACCATAGTATTTTTCACTTATTGTGCATTCAAGAAGGTCAAAAGTGATCTGCAGTCTTGCGCTTTTCCATACCAAGTAGGTTACACAAAAATATCGTGTCAAAAGGGATGTTTTAAATAATTCCCTTATGAGAGAGCTCCATAGAGGAAAAAGAACCTTCCAGTTTGAAGTTTCCAGTTTCAGAGGTCTCTTTATGATCCTTGATTTTGCAGTAATAAAACCTGAGAGCTGTTTTCCATCCTTTCATTTACACGTTTTTATCATGCACAGCATGACGCTTATAAACTGGACCATAGCCACAGTTAGAACTCCTGTGGGGAGGATAAGTGCCCATTTTCCTAATAATAATAATGCCTTTTCTGGCTTCCAGAAAATTCATCTCCCAGCAACTACAGCATTTCCTATTAGCTGGGTAACAGCTTATGTTTTTTCAGCTAAATATGTAGGGTTTCTGAAGAAATGGGAAGACCCACACTAATTCAGCAGTGTTCATATGCTAACATTCTCTGTGGCTTTTTAGCCGAATCTTCCTTGTAAATAGGCCCGTGAAGTAGCTAACAAATTATGAGGTATCAGTATTTGATTTCTTTCAGCCATGAATGGGATTTGAGATGTGTAGCTTAGGAAGTGTGGGGTTTTTGGAAATAGTATGAAGACATGTTACATCTGCTAACTGAATGGAGCAGAACACAGCCCTGCAGCATCAGGGGTGGGAGTGGATCTGCCTCAGAGCTCTGGAAAGCACCCAGAGACAGATCTAAAAAAGCTACCCTCTTTTCCTGGAGGCTATAACATCTCCTCGTTGAAGAGGCTTCTAAATGTTGAACTGAAAGTCGTGTAAAGAGACTAGCTTGTTAAAAGACAGAGTAAGATCAGGCATAGCCCAGGAAGAGATAAGAGGTTGTGATAGAAGATACTGTGCAGAACTAATACGGGGGTTTTTACAGCTACTGGGATCCCATGAGGTGGACAGTTACTGTCCGATGTTCAATCTAATGCTTTAAACAAAAATAAGTGGTATTATGCTTTGGGAAGGTCAGAATCCTTTGGTCACAATAATTCAAATGTTATCTCTGACAGAGCAGAGTCTCAGGTATTGAATAAATAAGATGTCCTAATGCATCCTAGTATTCAGAAACTAAGAGCTGCCCTGTAAATCCCAAGCAAACTACAAGCAAGTATCTTTGCCGCCAGACTGCTGCTTACCAGCTGCTCTTATTTTACATGTAAGGTGAAATACGTAGAATCTGGTCTAGACTCAGCTATCACATTTATCTTTTTTCCTAAGGTGCTCTTACTTCTGCTTTTACTCTTAAATCTTTTGGCATGCAGAAGACAGTAAGTGAACCAAAATGTACGTCCGGTCTGGTCTTCGCATTGGAGTCTGTATCCCACATTATGACTGGATTCTACCAGATGTAACTGAGATGAGTTGTATTATGCAGTTTAGGGTACATCTCTCTTGTAACATTAAGGCAATAGTCAGCCTAGACATCTTGTTGCAAAACAAAACAAAAAAAACCTCAAATGAAACAAAAAAAAAACCAAACAAAAAAATCCTAGTTAAGGTATAGCACTTAAATATAAAAATGAGGACATATAGATGAAAAAGTGATGGAAGTATGACCTAGTCATAACTGGGTACTTTTAAAATAAATCTGTTTTTACCATTTCTACTAGAAGCAAGAAATGTGGGTAATTACTTTGTCCTAAGCATTTTCAGTTCCATAGTAAGTTCACAAATGTGTTTAAGATACAGTAATAATTGTTGATTCTTTCATGTCTGGCGTCTTTCCAGGGACGTAAACTCCCTTCATTGCAAATGTTTCTTCACTGCAAATTCATCCATTCCTATACATAGGCTTTTTTTTTTTTTTTAACCCAAGTGAGTGTGTTAGCTGTTCTAATTTTTTTTTATATATTCTTCATCGTGTACAGGAGTCTGAATACGCTCAAGTAATCAGGCAAAAAGTATTATTTTATTTCTGCGTATGTATGCAGAACAGAATGAGTGAAATCTGGCTTAATTGGCCCTTTTGCTGTGTTTGTGAAACACAAATATGTACATTCTCAAATACTGTACTGTGAGTCTAATCTCTTGTTTAAAAACCAGTATAAAAAGAAACCAAAGAAAGTAGTCTAAAGCCACAGGAATACTTCAGCCAAGTATTTCCATATCTGTTGGTTTAGTTGTCATTTGAGAGGCGTGCATGTGGACTTCACAGGAAAGGAGAATAGTCCAGATACCTGTGTGGACTACCATCAAAATGAAAGTTCAGCACCACTTTGTACCCAGCCAGTTTGATCTTTTCCATTGTAACGGCTGACCACGGTATGTTTTCCAAAACCTGCTGTACAGATCAGAACCGGCACACATCAGGTTGACTTCTGGTTTTGTCATTCCCAAGAACTTTTAGCTATGCTCATTAAAATTCCTGGCATTCCTCAGATGTTGGGCATGGACCGACAAGGTGTTACTGGAGAAAGCTCCATGAAAGGCTTCTAACAACAGGTACCATGGAGGGCCATGAATCTTGCTGCCACTTGCTGTGCTGTGAGTGGCAGTTGCCCTATTTCTTGGTCATATTATCTTCTATTCCACAGTTTATTTTTAATGGAACCTACTTATCCTTTCCTAATCAGCTAGGCATCAAACCTTGCCCTTCTTACACACTTACCTGGGGGTAGAATTGCAGTACAGAAAAGCAGCGTTTAGAGGGAAGCTGTTCTTGTGCACCAGAATGCACTGAGTGAACACATAAAACACTGAGGCTTTCTATATATATGTAGCACATATCAGCAATACATTTTTAATTTCTTGATTAAGTAAAAGATGAGATTTTAGTTTTTCATTTCTAAGTTCATAGGGTTATAAAGCAATTAAGCTTGCTTTCCTAATATTATTATTGGATGCATGTGATTTATCTGCTTTAATTTTTTAAGTGATGCTGACCCTAGCAGGCATAAAAATGATGCCTATAAATACTGGGAAACTGCTAAAACTCATCAGTATTTCAGTTTTCACTAAAAACTACACATTTCTGTCTTAGCATTTGCACATTAACTGTTCAAAGAGCCAATTCAAAATTTTATCCTGATAAATATTTTCAAGGGACAGAAACACGTTGGGAAAATAACAAACATATGTTAGCACGGAGAATAACCAGTTCAGCAATGTTTTCTTGTGTGCGTTTTGGTGCCTATGTAGGCTATTGCAATGTTAATTTTAGAAACTTTAGCCCAGCAACAGACACTTAGGAAGAGAATGATGTACTGCAAGCAGCAAGAATTTTAGCTGCAGACTATAGCTTTATTTTCTTATTTATAGCTCCATTCGCTTTGTTATGTTTTATGAAACGTATCTTCTTTGAGAGTGCCCTGGCTCTGTGTTTTCCTGACCAATGGACTTATCTTCAGATTATATCCTGTTAGTTGTCTTCAAATACTGAATTTATAAAAAGGCAAATCATAAAACCTTGAATTTAGATTTTAAATGCCATGCAAATATAATTAAGAAAGAATTATAATTTTATTTAACTTCTAGCTATGTTGACTTTGTTCTTACTTTTTAATAAATGTACAATTGTTTTAGGAGAAAGCTTGAGGTGAACACAAAGAAATACAAATATTTATGTTGTATCTTACAGGGAAATGACAAAGCCTAAGTTTAAAGATTTAATAGCAAAATCTGATGGTATTAGTTGTTTGCTGAGGTTAAGAATAGGTGGACAGATTCACAACTGGTATAAATTGCTGCAGCTTTATTGGTTTTGATTAATTTCCCCAAAATGGGAACCAAAACTATGCTTTTCATATTATTTGACTGCATAACAGTATTGTGTAGGGACAGGGTCAGCTCCAGTTACAGTTTTTTCTATATTCTTGTTATTTTACAAACCAAACTATTCTTCATTGAAAATGAAAGATTTTTGTTAGTATTAACAAAATATAAAAAACAAAAAACTCCACATCCAAGACATTTTTTTGGGAAAATTATTACTATGCAAAACAGTAAAAAATGTCCAGTTTTGAGAGATTTTTAAACTCAACCCTGAATTTTCCAAAGTCTGAAAAGATTTAACCTTTGACATTTTAAAATAAAGATTAATTTTAGAAATGTGGTAGTCTGATGTTAAAAATAAAATTTTTTCCAATAGTTAGCTGTAGTAAAACAAAAAATCAACAACATAATGACTGAAATAAATTAAAAAAAGGCTATAATTATTAGCTGCCACCTATTTCAATTGAGCTTTCTATTTCTATTTAAATTCAGTTCATTATATTCTCCCAAGATTCCATCTCTTTTTTTTTTTCCATCTTGTTTGGAGTGGAAAATGTCTTAATACGAAAAAAACATTTAAAGGAGAGGAAAAGAATTTCCTATTCACCTCTATTATCTCTATTGACTTCAATATCGAAGTCCCGTAAGAAAGCCAAACTCGCAGAAGAAATTACGGACACACGTGGAATTCAAACTTTAATGTATGTCTACTCCAGGATGCACTGTGTTTAGTGCAAAATGAGATTAGGGGATTGAAAACTATTTCTAGGTGACTTTTTTATTTCAGTATTGATTCTTTAGGCAGAAAGCCCTTCCATCTACATCTTTTTTATTTAGACTAATAATAAAGAGGCAAGAGTGAAGAGATATTTCTTTCCCTTCTACTCTGCTTTATACAAAGCCTCTTTTACCTTTCTGCTTCATTTCCTTCATAGTGTCCTTAACTCTTTATTGCTTTTAATGCCATTATTATGAATCACTCTTTTCATGTTCAGTATGCTCAGTCATTTTAATACAGATATAATTGTAAGGTGCAAAATGTAAATCCTCATAATGTGTCGGAAGACAAATGTGTCAAAGTCCCTTTGTCATACTGACAGGTTATAAAACCAGACTGGCACAGTTTAATCAGGTTTAAATTTTAATGACATAAGCAAAACTGAGACTAAAGTAGCTATCTTTTTGTTATTATTTCAGATCACTGTCACAAACGAGAAACGTTTTATCATTTATTCATTGATTGTACCATTCAGAGCTATCTCGATCCTAACATCTGTTCTGGAGAATGTGTTTTAAATCATTAAATATTTTTCAGAGGCAATATGACTGTTTGGTGGCTAGTTGTCATCTTTTCTGATGGTACCTTTGCCTTTTCACCCTTACCTTTCCTCAGGCGAATTCCCATCCCTAGATTTGCCCGTTGTGTGGCCAGGTCCAGGGAAACACTTCATTTTTGTATTGGTCTTGCTTACCTGTCTAGCTTGGCAATTCAGAGTCTTCCCTTTCAGAACTTGCAACCAGTGGCTAATAAGGTTACCAGCTAATAAGGCTAATTTGGTCATGGCATCACTACTGGGGGGGAAGGGGGAGGGGGCAGGCAGGGAAAGGAATACAAGAAAGAAAAGAAAAAGAAAGTAAGATGCTAAGCCAATAGACCAATAAACCAATAGACAGGGTTATACTGGGTTCATCTTCTGGTGTTTGGGGTACGTGGAGTATGTTCCACGTTGGTCTGATCCTTGCAAGCAGCTCTGTCAAGCACAGCCCTCTTTCTCAGACATTGTTTTATCTGTGTGCCCAGTTTCTTAGAAAAGCATTTTGTGAAACTATTGCTTCTCCTTCTTTTTAGTTTTCCTAGTAGCTGTGCTAAACAGCTCAACCAGTAAACATCTCCAAAGCCCACTAATCCTAAAACTATCCCAATAGGTGGACCACATGCTGTAACCGTAAATTCTTCTAAGTCATTTCCACAACCTGCACTTGGGGCTTCTCATCAGTAAAGTTAATTAAAACAAAGTCTCCCGGAGATGTTACTTATAGTTAACTTGATGCTGACTGCCTTGAGGAGCAGAGATGTTCTCTGTCAACCCAACAAGCTCCGTGTAGCCAATGGCAAGGCCAGACCCTTTGCTGCAGTTTGCATAACATAAAGGATTTCTCCTCCTAATTCAGAAAACTCTAGCCTCTTCAGTACAAACCTGTCAACAGGGGAGAAAATTACGATTTTAACTTTAAGCACAGGTAAAAGGATTGAGATTTCTGACTTAATAAAATAAGAAAGGGATAGTAGTAGCTTTTGGTGGCTATCATTTTCATTTGACTTCGTAGCAGTATCCTAGAGGTTAGGCTTGTGTCATATTCTCAGTGTTCTGAATCACCACTGCATTAATAGCACCAGCTATTCAAATAATCAGAGTGATTGAAATGAAAAAAGAAAATAACTCTCCAATGTTGTGTGCAGACATTACTGTTAAGCAGCTTTGTATTGGGTTTGTGTGGCAAGGTTTTGGTAGCGGGAGGGCTACAGGGGTGGCTTCTGTGAGAAGCTGCTAGAAGCTTCCCCTATGTCTGACAGAGCCAATGCCAGCCGTCTCCAAGACGGACCCGCCGCTGGCCAAGGCCGAGCCCATCAGCGATGGTGGTAGCACCTCTGGGATAACACATTTATGAAGGGGGAAAAAGTTGCTGCACAACGGGAATTGCAGCCAGCGAGAGGAGTGAGACTATGTAAGAGAAACAACGCTGCAGACACCAAGGTCAGTGAAGAAGGAGGGGGAGGACGGTGCTCCAGGCACTGGAGCAGAGATTCCCCTGCAGCCTGTAGTGAAGACCATGGTGAGGCAGGCTGTCCCCCTGCATCCCATGGAGGTCCACAGTGGAGCACATATCCACCTGCAGCCCATGGAGGACCCCATGCCAGGACAGGTGGATGCCTGAAGGAGACTGACCCCATGGAAAGCCCATGCTGGAGCAGGCTCCTGGCAGGACCTGTTGCCCCGTGGAGAGAGGAGCCCATGCTGGAGCAGGTTTGCTGGCAGGACTTGTGACCCTGTGGGGGACCCACGCTGGAGCAGTCTGTTCCTGAAGGACTGCACCCCACAGAAGGGACCCACACTGGAGCAGTTTGTGAAGGACTGCAGCCCATGGAAAGGACTCACGTTGGAGAAGTTCATGGAGGACTGTCTCCCATGGGAGAGACCCCACGCTGGAGCAGGGGAAGAGTGTGAGGAGTCAATGAAATCAGGTGGAAAGCAAGCAGAAAACAAGACAATTTTATGCCCTGGTTATAAGCATCACTGACCTGGTGACCAAGAATTTATTGCTGCTTTTCTTTGGTTTTGAATGGATTATATACATAAATAAAAATTGTGAGTGTCTTCTGCAACAGTAAAGTATTCATAAAAAAGAATGCCACCCCTTAGACTTTTTGATTTCTAAATTGGAGCTCATTTCTAACATTAAATGGCAGCTTGGTCTTTGCCCAAAATTGAAAGTTTATGAATTTTTCTCTGATTTTGTGAGGGAACTGCAAATTTAACATGGAGGGAGGTGGGGAAAAGAAAGGATGAGCTGTCCTTTTCAACATATTGGAAGGGGGCTGAAATCTCTGTGGGGAGTGTGTATATAGCATATGCCTATCACAAATACTCACTGTGGTGCCTACTTATCAAGAGAGAATGAGTCAGATTTAGCATTAGGAAAACGTCTTTGCATGAAGTGACAGCACATTTGACATTAATTAAAAAGGTATTCTTAAAGATATTTTTAATTACTAAGATGTTCTAAGATGTGTTGTTAATATGTGAGATTCACAATATACTTGAATTTGCAGGATTTGATTCTGCAAAAGTGAAGGAAACTCCGAGAGAAAAAACAGCTGTATTAAGTTTCCATGTTTTTGCCATTTAGCAATTTCCCAGAAAACTAGGTTTAAAGCATAGGTGGGTGCAAGAGAGAACTGTATCTATGGGGGAGTGTAGCATCAAAGAGCCTGCGAGAAGTGGTCATGAGTAGAGCCACAGTTCTCATGCAGGCTACATCTTTCTACAACAACAGAGTATAGAGACATTGGCTTTGCCTTCCTGCTCGTCCTGCACATTCAGGTCAGGTTCATGCTGCCCCTCTTTGCAAAGAGAGATCACAGATCTCCTACACTGGAGGTGGAGCCAAATAAATAGAAGAGAATTAAAACGTTCGGTAGTGAGTGCAGTGCAATAAATCCTCATGTCCTAATATTGAGTCACCTTCTGTCATTTATGCAAATTAAATCCATCCTGGCCAAAGATGCAAATCTAGTTGCAGATCATTTGTGTAAACTTTGCAAATATTTGAACCTTAGCTTTATTAGAATAGGAAGTTATCTTTGGTTGCAGGACACACAATATTTTCTGCAAGGTTAGCAATGCTGCGAGAACAAGTACTGAACCCTGCTACATGAGGACTTCCCCAGATGCTTCTTGGGAAGGTTGTGAGGTTAAGAGTGCACACGTGAAAAATATTGTTTTGTAGAAAAGTCAATAAATCTTTTTCAGACTTTGAAAATTAATAGTTCAAGATTGATTTGGGTTTTAGATAATGGACACAAGGATCTCTTGATTCGTGTTAACTATTTCATGAATTTCTGTAGGTTACAGAACGTATTTCCCTTTACTTATATGGACCAGTGTTTCTATATCCAAAGCCATGAACTGCAAATGTAAAACGCTGTAGGTAATGTTATTTTCTTCTTGGGTTTTAAACTGGTATCAGCTTCACTGTAGCATATAGTATAGTTTAGAAAATGTGGATCGATGCTCTGTTTTCAATCAGACATGTTTTCGAGAAGATGTTTGATCTTGACAAATGTAGGCAGTGTGAATCACTCTTATGTATGTAAATGTATATGTGTGTGTATATTTTTACCATTTATCCCTTTCTTTCTTTTTCCCAAGGCATATTCTCTGCCAATTTTAAGAGCTCCAAAAACATAGCTCGACACAGAGAATTGCTTGCAGCACACAACAAAGACAAACTGTATTGATCCAATAAAATCCAAGATCAATGATGTAAATTTTTGACTGGCATCTACCAGCAACACATCTCTTTATGTGTATGACAGCAAATACATTTTCAGGGGTACGCTGGTAAAATACACTAATTAATTATAATAGCCAGACACTCAGTTCCTTATAGGCTTTGTCATTTTATTGCACATTTCATTGTAATTCCAGCAATTTTTAAAGCAAGGCATTCTCAAAATTAGCAAGTTGAGATACCAGTGCCAGAGTCTGTGTTAATGTGCTGTAGTAGAGTGTCAGTCAGTGAACATTAGGCTGAAGGGAGTGCCAACCAAAAAAACCCCCACAAAACCACACCCCGAGATCCAAGTCACCATTTCTGCCTTCAGGTAGCGGCTTTGAAAGAAGTTTGAATTTCATTTTTCATATCCATCAAGTCAAATCTTTTCCAGTTGGGAAGTGTCGGGTTAGAGCAATTGCTAAGTGTTGATTTGTACTCCACGCAGCGTGCTGGGCCTTGCAGGTTTTCCACAGCGGCTGTTATGATTTATGAACTACTCAAGAACCTTTTTCTATACTTAAATAATTTCCTCGGTCTCCTTTTTATTAATTATTAACACACATCTAATGTTATTCTCTGTGAGGTACTGTATCTACAGTTACAGTAAGAATCTTAACATATCACATTTTAAATAATTGGCAGTTTTCCAAATACTGCGATGACCGGAGAATCTTCACATAGAGTAATAAAGACGAACTAAGAGCAGATGTAGCACGTCACCTTTGGTGTCTTGGATTGAAAGCTTATTTCAGGAGCTTGTGCCATGTTACCATCCTCTCTAGCTGTTCTAGACCAATAATGCAGACAGCTACATTTCGCTTTACAAAATGGGGGAAATGACCACAGGAAAACTATGAACAATTACCGGTAGGGAGAGGGTGAATTAAAATTAGTCCTTGCTTTTGATTACAGTAGCATGCTTGCCAAATATGGCACATTTCCTATAAAAGTTGTGCATAAACATTTGTTTGGGTTTTTTTGGTGGGGTTTGGTTTTGGGGTTTTTTTTAAATCTATATATCTGCTGTCCTTTTTCTGATACTCTTCATAAATGGTCAGCAATGATCTGGTCATTATGCTTATAAAGATGCCTCTGTAACAACTTTGTTCTTTCCGAATGCCTGAAATGCATCACATTAGAAATTCAAAGTTTTCTATCCATGCTCAAGGCCTGAGATCGTGTTCCCTGCTGTCCTCCTTGCAGATAGTGTTGCGAGCAAGAATTTGTCACAAGTAATGCATGAAATAGCATGACAGATTTGCTACGTGTTAGTGGGTATGGTGGGTATGTACAACCTGAAGTCTCAGCTCTTTATTAGAAAAAGAGCTTTATTATGAATTTGTCTCTAGCTGTGTTTATTTATCTTATCAGCGTATGTTTATACATTCATCTTCAGAAGGATGGGAGAATCCAGTTTTATTTATTTTACCTAGCACAACAACCTCAATGCACTGAAAATATTCCTTTTCTCTTTTCATCTTGAAAATAAGTGAAAAATATTTGAAAATATATATTTTAATGAAATTAATAGAGCAGTTTCAATATTGCTGAATGGATTAAGCTGACGTTCTTAGTCTCCCATAGTCATCCAAAACCAAAGCATTTTCTCTTTCCTGAGTTTTTCTAAGCAATCAGTATTTAAATTAAATTTTCATTGTAAAAATAATATTTACATTACTAAAACAAAATGAAGTCTATGGAACAGTCATAGAGCATTTACACATTACTTCTTCTCATTTCCACCTAGCTGATGCATTTGTTACATATAAATATATATTTTCTTAGTTTGTTTAGTTTAATTGAGTGAAAAAAAATGGAAACAAATTGTGTGTTTACTGTACCAAAATTCAAAAAAGCAATAGCAATTATCTTGCACATATTTTATTTTTGAATTGATATTTAGTATGATTTTTTTCTCAAAACTGAATTTTCACATCAGTACTTGGAATAACAAAGGTAACTATAAAGCTAGTTTTCACCACTGCAAACCAGTGTGAATAATCACTGGCAGGATACTAGAAATTGTTAATTTATTGTTATTCCAAAGGTATCAAAATTAAATACATTCTGCCATTTTTGCTGAATAACTTTCCACCGATGAGCTTAGCAGATGTTCCTGCAAATAGAAAGCCCCAAGTGGTTTGGTGTCCCAATACCTGGACTCAGATGATCATGAGTGCTGTGTTGGCAGACAGGGCTTTGCCTACACGTGCTCAGAGTAAGTTTTCATCAAATGAACTAGCCATGAGTCCCAGAGCTGCAGCTAAAAAGGCAGGGTTTTGCACCCTAGCCAGTGGCACTCCTACGACCCGGTGCCTCATCATCAATGTGATCCACAATGTCAGAGGAGACATCTATAGGGACTCTTACCCACAGCTGGACCACCCTGAGCCCTCTGCTGCTGGGCAGCCAAGAAGAAAAGTGTGTTAGCACGCAGTTCTCTTAAATTGAATTGTATTTCATACCGAGGACGAGGTAGGCCATGTATTTTCCATTTATTAAGAGAAAGTTTGTCTACGCAGCATATCTGATTTTATTATCAAAGGTGATCAGATCCTGCCTTGTCTCATTTAATTTCTTCTTATTTGTGACCAAGAATTTGGGCAATCAATTCCTGTCAAGTGAGATAGCATCTGAAACATGCCACCTGTGAGGCAATTACTTGGAAGTTACTCCTTTGGATTTGCTTTGCTTGTTTGAATCCCCAGGGGAAGAACCATCACTCCAAAGTTCATGGAAAATGAGTGCAAGTACCTTTAAAAATTTACTTCCAGAATTTCAATTTAATCTCTCTGGCTTACAGTTCTAGCTCATAACAAGATCATGGTAATTTATTTAGTTTGCAAGACTGATTTGTAATTTTGAGGGCTCTTGAGGGAGAAAAAAGGTCTACAAAATAAAAGTCATGTATGTTTTGAGCATTATATATATCCAAAAGAACAAGGATTAGTTATCATTTAGCTACTTACTGGCTAGGAACGCTGTAACAGCCTCTATGGGAAGTGTTTATAGTCATGCTCCAGCGTGTGATCATTTACTCATTTGGCCATGCAATGCAGGGGAGGAGAATCACTCTTTCTTTGTGATTTTGCCAAGTGGCTGTTAATTTCTTTTGCGGGGAGCAAGGTTTGAAAATCTTTTACCAAGGCGTTATTTACATAATAAAACACAAGCAGTCTTCTGGAGGGGAGACGATGATATAAACTGAACATGATCTGTGTGCCACTGCTTATAGGAGTTTTGGGGGGGTTTTGATTAAAGGACCTAATTCTAGCAGTTTAAATTTTGCATATGTTGCAAAGACTTGGAAATTATTTGTGTATATGCTTTTTTATGAAAGGAGAGGGTAAATAAGTATGACATTATGCCATTCTAGGATAATTTTCATAGTGGCATTAATTAACAGTGAAACATCTGCTATAAAGTTGAATACTATCCCTTTTGCTGCATCACTGCCTTTAAGTTTTGAATCTTTGGAGAGGTTCCATTTGTAATTTTTTTTTTTTAAAAGAAACAGTTATCTTGTTTCTTTGAGATGGATATATAGGGATTTTACTTTGTGAGCACAGAATATTAGATGCTATTTGAACACCTTCTTGGACTCTCTGGGTGAAATGTATATATACCTACACATTATTTATGACAGCTGGCCAAATAGAAATTACAACTTCAGGCTCTCCTGACATGCCAGGTATTTGCGTAGCATTAGGAAGTAGAATCTTTCAGTACAGCATTTCTTTCACTCACTGGATATCTTCTGGTAGAACTGTCACAGCCCAAAGTAATGCACATGAAAATGATGCCGTTGTGGCTTTGCGAGTGACTGTCCGATTCGGCGTGTAATTTGGTAGAACTGCCACAGCCCAAAGTAATGCACATGAAAATGATGCCGTTGTGCCTTTGCGAGTGACTGTCTGATTCGGACGTGTAATTTCCAGAGTTTCCTAATGACCAGATAGCCTCTGAATATTCAGCTATTCCAGTAGGTGTCAAACAAATTGAATTTTGGTGGCTTCCAGCAAGGGCAACCCCATTTTAAAAAATATGAAGCTGCTCAACTTTTCTTTCTCTTTAAGTCCTGTAAGAAGAAACTAGTTCTTTATAAGTGCCTAGACCTAGTAATTTATGTTCTGTGGGGAAGCTTATGTATCAAGGCTGCATGGGAAAGAAATACCATCAGGGAGAATTTTCTTTACACGTTTTCAGACAAAGGTGAGAGTTGGATTTCCCCTGGTAGATCGATGCTCAAGGGCTGAAGCCCAATTCCCCAGTCAATGGTTTCATCAGAAGGCCCCAGATGTTGTCCCAAATTTCTGCTCTGAAGTGCTGGAACTATTATTATCTCATACACTTTGCTTTTAGCCCAAACCATCAGGACTTTCTCAGCTAAGGGCAGCCCTTGTAGATCCATCAATGGAGATACCCATCTGGAAAAGGACAAGGGAGAAGGAAAGGCACTTGGAAATGTAGTTTCTAACTTCATTAGTTTTGCTGACTGATGGAAGTGGAAGGCAAAAGGGTATCATGCTGTTTTTACTCAGATCTCTGTGTGCTTTGTTCATTTATGAAGATGTCCAGTGTGAAGGAAAAATCTTCCTTGAGGACTCTCAGAACAGAGATACTAATCTTCTTTTCTCATTATTCTTGTAAGAGATAATAATTTTCTTCCTCCCTCAGGGTGGAGTCAGGAAAAATTAGAGTACCAGCTTCCACGTTTTTACTATTTTGTATCATACAGTCTTTTATTTAAGAATTCAGTGAAAATTCTTCCACTTCATTAGCAGCAGCATCTCAGGTACATCCAATCCCAATGTCTACCCCCTCCCTAGTCTAATAATTATCTTCAGATATACTGGGACTGTTACTGGGACTATTAGCAAATGGAAACAGTTTTGTTTGACTCAAAGTTTCACACAGAATGTGAAAATGTCTCAGTTCTTCATTATTCCAAAACAACAAGCTTTTTTTCTAAGTAGTTCACTGTTGTTTTACAAAATATGTGCAATGGTTAAGGGAGAATGTTTGTAACAAAACAACATAAAGTATTCAGCTTAAATTTATCTGCTTACAGAGATTTAAAAAAAAAAAATGTTTATTTGTATTTCCCATACTTGCATTCCTTCAGGAAGCAATTTTCTTGAATTTGGTGAGACTGAGTGGAAAAGAAAGGCAGCAGTTAGGTAGGTAAATGTTTATGTGCTGATGATGCAAGTAAACACAAGTTCAGAATAGGTGCAAATGTTCATGAAGTATTAAGGAACTTTGAGGTAACTGTTAACAGGGGCATTAGAATTTAATCTCAGCTCTACGAAGTCAACAATAGGCTCTTGTTTACCTGTAAAGGGATAGCACAGCCCCCCTGTACCTACCTGTAGCCCCATAACTAATTCAAACAAGTCTTGTAAATTTTGATCGATGGCACAACCTTGAAATAAGCCTGTGACAGATGACTTGTAAAAGAACAGCCTGCAAGTCATTCTCTGAAATGTTCACTTTTTTGTGCCTGCTGCTGTTTTTGCTATTCAAAGTCTATAAAAATTATGGATGTTTTAATGTTATTTAAACACTCTAGTCTTAATCTGCTGTCATTGCAAAAAAATAAATGTACTCATTAGCAAGAGCTAAAACCTTTTTACAACCCTAGTATTTAATTTTATCCTCAACAATACCTTTCCAATATGTGTCATGTGCTGATACAAGCAAGAATTGTGGGAACATTCCTCCTGGGACTAAAGTGCTCTAGACAGAATATTGGTCGTCTTTGTGAGTAATAAAGACAAAGGAACACAATGTCTAATCAAGCATTTACTTGGAATTTCTAATAGATTTCCAACTTAATTAGAATCCCTTTCATGAGCTTTTTGTTTTTGATGGGAGCTAAATATAGATAACCATGATAATATGGCCTTAATAGCACTGCAGACCAACTCTACTATCCCTCCAGTGCATTGGAAAGGGTTAAAAATGTTGGAGCACCGGAGAGGTTGATTCTCAAGTAATTCAGAGAGAAACCGTAGTGCTTCTATATTGAAATCACTCAATCCTCAGCACTTCAAGGACCTTACTCATTGGAACACATAAACAGGCTTAGCTTATCTGCTTTAATTTTACAGTATATAGACATGGGTTCAGGGAAGGACCTGTTTCCTCCCACAGCCCTTTTCTCTGATGTGTAGCAGATAAGGGTTTGCCTGGTCGTTGTCTCTGAACTGGGTCAGGGAGGTGACCTGCCCAGTGCAAGGATCAGGAGATGCTGGGTTTAGGACACCGAAGCTCTGGTGCAATATGGAGGCATTTGCAGAGCTCTGTTGACCAGGCTTTAACAGAATTGCAGCCATTAGCAGCAGGGAAGGAGATGGCAAACAAACCAACCTTAAGCATCCTACTGTGGCTCCAGCTCCAACAAAAATCCCTGTGGCTTCACTGGGAATTTGAGGTGCAGAATGATTGCAAGAGTAGGTGTGTAAAAGAAGAAGAAAAAAAAGAATATTTAGAACTATGAAAAGATCAAATATGACATATGCCCTTATAATTAATTGCTGATCTGGCTTTGACTATTGCTTTTAGTTAAGCAATCCTAAAATCAAGTAAAAAACGTTCTATGGCATTCATAGTATATTTGCATTGATTTAGTTGGAGGGTACTACGTGGCATTTTCAAATTTCTGAGTTTCTTTTTTTCCCCCTATTTTACTTAAAATTGTGTTGGATTGGAACATAACTGTTTTGATTCAGATTGGGAAGAATATGCAAAATTTTATTATATTTTTATAATAAGTTTATTTGCATTACTTAAAATCATATTATACATTCATAATTTTTATTACATTTTCAATGTTTATAATTTAGCAAGTAAATATAGTCAAAAATATGTAAGATATGAATCTTTACATACCGACAGATCCAGTTACCTGTGGATTGACAGACATTCAGAGGTAACGCTCAGGTCTAATGGACACAGCTATGTTTTCCCAAAAGACTAGCTGTTTCTTGATAAATAGCATTTGAGAAATGAATACAGAAAGAAAGAAGGAAAGAAAGGAAAGGGTTTTTTTCTTTCACACAGGCAAATACTATCTTGAAATAGAATTGTAACTTTAACATAAACTGTGACGTCAACAATGAAAGCAGAATAATGCTCTCTCCTGACTGCCTGCTGGCCTCATTCTGCTCTTCTAGAGGTTTTCTTCTCATTCTTGAAATATAAGAAATCTGAATCTAGATTTTATACATATTTTTTAATTAAAGTAAATTACATTGGTGGAGATTATTGGATGAGTAAATTACAAGGAATTTATCATTCTTAAACCTCTTGAACCTGTAGATGGATAGGTAGTTCATAGATGGGAAAATAAGGAAAATGAAATAATTTACCTCATAATGTACCTAATAATGCCAATTTTATACCAAGTGTGATTGTCCAGAACAGGTAATACATTAATGTTTTTATTCCTTTTATGGCAGTAATGCAATAAAGCCCATATTTCTCTAAGAAATATCTTAACATAATCAAAATAGTAAGAAAATAATTTAAAGTAGTTTTAATGTTGGAGGATGGAATAAAAAATGTAGGGTAAAGACAAAACCTTTGGTAAATCCAGGCAATCATAAGTAATATAAGATTTTCCATTTGAAGGATCCCATTCTCTGTTCTGTCTTTTCTTAAACAACAATATAGGATAGGCCTTAAGAAAAAAATAAAATTACCTACTTATTGGTAGCAATTAGAAGGCCAATATGGAGAGTGTTGAACTAAGTAGGCATGGTTATGATGCTCAGTGACCCTGTGGAGAGAGCGGGGAGGCCTCTGGGCTTACAGGCTGCATTCAAGGAGCGAGGATCAGGTTGGGGTTGACTGGAGGAAGGCAAATCCTTCACCCATCTTCAGAAACAGTCAGAAGGATGATCCAGGAAATTAAAGGACGGTCCACCTCACTTTGCTCCCTGGGAAAATCATGGAGCGAGCACATCTCTGGGCATGCGAAGGCGAAGGTGACAGGGAACAGTTAGCAGGTGCCTGAGGAGAGCTGGGCTAAAGATGCTTCTAGCAGCAGCAGGGGGGCAGTTGTCTGGTGTCGGGTGTAAGTGCCTTGGTGGTGCCCGCGGGGCGGTTTGGAGGGAGAAGTGGGTAGCGGGAGGGTGGGAAAATGTACAACTAGTTGTGCAGGTGTTGTCTCAGTCTCATCTGCTCTGTGAGGAGAAATAGCTTGCAAGGTACAGCCTGTGAGTTACTTCTGATGTGATTTCTGATTTTTTTTTTTTTTTAATTGCTTCTAAAATGGGTATGCTTAATTCAGCTGTAATTTTCAAACAAAGACTTTCTCTGTGGGGAGTGAAGCCAGTGTATTAGTCACCTCAAAAGGTTTTTAAAAAGCCTGCAAAATTTGTAGAGTGGAGATTTTGTTTCTGTATTATTATTATAAGGACACACTTAAAAACAATTGGAGTGATTTTTAAGAAGGCCGGGGAGCTCCGAGTGAGGAGGGATGGCTACGGCAAGTGCGCTTCAAGGGGAAGGGAAGATAGTCCGTGTGGGAGGTGACCTGCCATGAGCAGCAGGGCTGTATTTCAGATGGGAATGGGAAAGTGATGCACAGATGCACTTCTCAGACTTTTCAAAAGGTGGGATGGTAGGAGATTGCTCAAGAGATGAGAATACCCCTTTGCTTTTGGGATAGCCGACATGGACTTTGTTACCATATGTTGAATATCTTTAATTGCATTTTTCACATGTTTTTCTTTAACAAAATGATTAGGGAAAAGAAAAAGCAGTAGGATTTGGGGTATCTCTGGCCCTCCGTGAGCAGAAGCCATGAGGCTGCAGATAGCATAGCAACAAATGGAGCTAGTAACTTCTGCCAAGAGAGAAAACATCCTGCAAGGGCAGACAAATTTACGGCTCCTAAGTAGTCTCATTGTATCCCCTTTTTCATTTCTTGGGGTAAAGAGCAATACATGGACACTTATATTTAATTGGATATACAATAGTGCAGGAAGTATATGGATTTTCTCTATAGGTTCAAACTTATCTATCATGTCCTGCAGGGTTTGTTTGCTTGTTTGTTTTCTGCCCTTGGCATGGTGGCTGATCTATCTGGCCTTGTTTTAAGTGAGGAGCTGAGCTAGCTGTCCTCCAGGGGCCTCTTCCCACCTAAATTATTCTGTGATCCTTCACAGTATTTGGTGGTCACTCAGGTTTCAAAACCTGCAGAAGGAGACCTGTTTTATTGAATTCTTAGCTGGGTTGTGATAGGCTGGTACAACATGGAACAACTTTCTTTGGGGCGAGGAAGGTACAAACAAGTTGTAGAAGTATGCTGGGTTGTTGTCAAGCTCAAAAAGTAAGATTGCTGTGGGCAGTGTGTGTCCCGGTGGAAGAGACTAAGATAGCTGTGAAAGCGTTGGGAAAATTATCCAAATCAAAACAGCTGACTCATAAGCAATGTATGAACACATCAGAGTTAATCAGGGTATAGCTCATTATTTAAATAAACTGATTTACAATACAACTGATGTTGTAAAGATAAATACATTTGGGTTTATGAACTACTGAGGTCCTACATGTGTCAAATAATGAGATAGGTAGGAAATATGACCACAGTAAAAAACCAGTGATGGTAATTATGTTGAAAGAATAAGAATGTGTATACTCCTATTTCATCTACAAGAACAAAATTGTTTTTACAAGCCCCCAGCAACTGCATGGTCCTAACCAACTCTGAGCTTTTTTGCTGTCCTAATCTAGTATGCTTTTACAATATTTTAATACCTCTTTTGCCTTTCATGAAACTCTCTCTGCTCTGGAGTCTCTGTTCCAAAATAGTGAATCCCAAACTCTCATTCCTCTATTTTTGACCTGAGAGAAAAATCTCCTCAGGAAATACATAATCTATTCTTTACAGAGTGGAAAGGGTGGAAGAAGTTATTTGCCTGATGGACAGCTACATTTTACTGACCATCAGTAAAAATGAACTTTGCAAGCTATTTCAACTGTTACTGCATATTTTATAAGGTTACCCTTTTTTTAATTATCAATATAATTTTATACAAGGTGCGTATGTCCGTGAGCACTGCTTAGGTTTTCTCCACATAATTTTTTTTACAATGTTCTTACAATTTGTCTGTTTTAATGTTAATAGCATACCTATTAAGTCAGTCCCCTGGCAAAGTGTTGATGATGATTGTTTGCCCTTACAAAATTAGGTTCCACTTAGAATACATACGGCCCATTTTAAGTCTCCTGTTGTAAGGTCACATTCATCTCTGATTTTTGCCTGCAATTTGGAGGTACAATTAGTGGGGAAGAAAATTTTACCTAATCAGTGAAAGATGCAAAGCACAGAATTTAGAAATCTACCTACAAATCTCAGGGAGTTACGCATGTAAATTTATCCTTTGTGTTCCTAAGTGGTTATGCCCATTAAATTGTGGATGCCAGTATAAAGATTATTAAAAGATGTGGTTCAAAGTAGCAGTGAATCTACCAGTGTTTCATCCTGGTGCTTGAAAAGTCCTGAATCCCATGATGTCAATCTGGAGTTTATATATATATAAAAAAAAAAAGAAGAAATATATAAATATAAAATAAAATAAAATATATTTTAAAATGTAGATAAAAAGAAAGGCAATTTCCCGTATTTCCAGTCTTTTGTATGTGCAATGATTTGTGGTAAAAGAACCTGTAGAGTCTCCTGGGGTGCCTGTGCCTTGAAACATGTTAAACTTTGTTGACATATCTGCTACATATTCCCAGATCAGTGACAGCTAGATTTTTGTAACTCAGCATAGAAAAAGAGGGATAACAGGTTCCAAACTTAACAGCTTTGTTAAGAAACACCCTGTGTCCCCTATTAGTAAAAATATGTGCTGTGGTTCATTATGGCAGGAAGAAAAGAAAACTGAGAACGTCTAGAAAATAAATCTTTTTTTTCCTTCAGTGCCTTCATGCGTCACTAAGAACAGAAATACTATTTATGTAAGGCTAACAGGTATTGCACACTTCTTTCTGATTTTTTTTAGGTAATTCAAGCAGCAGTCATTGCTAGCTTATAGAACAATGCATGTCAAATAAGAATTTATAATATACTTTCCAAAAAGGAGTGAGGATTTTTATTCTTTTTGATAAGAAAATTGTGTGTTTCAAAAGAAACATTGCATTGTGACACATAAAATATCTGAACATTATTTCAACACCATTTCCTGATGCAGTCATGGCACCTAATTGAAAAGAAAAAAAGAAGACAGGCTGTTGAATGCAGGATGCACAAAGTTGAGTCCACACCCTACTGTTATTTCTGTGCTTTTGCAAAGCATTTCATGTCAGTCCAGTAATCTAACCTGTCTTATTTTTTGCTTTCTCCTCCCAAATATGTGGTGGCCCTTGGTTATCCCCAAATGTAATTTGTGATCATTAACATCTATAAACAGTTGAAGGAGGCTGTAGTTCCGCAGGGTAAGGTCTGCAATGGTTGTTGTTGTTAAGAACGCCATTAAAAGAGAGTGGCAGAAAAATGGGAATCCAAGAAATCTGGAGAGATGACAGGACTGACACATGGTGGGGTTTTCTCCCTCAAATTGTAATTAATGACTATACTAAAACCCCCGCCATTTTTATCTGTAGTATCATTACAGTCCGCAGCCCAGCCATAGAGAAAAGCAGTCTCTTCCCTGAGGAGCTTAGATGTTGTTTTTTAGTTTAAATGAAATGCTCATGATCGTATGGATGGTTGAAAGTTGGTTGCCTCTAGCAGAGGTTTATTTATTTCTCCCTCAAATTGTAATTAATGACTATACTAAAACCCCCGCCATTTTTATCTGTAGTATCATTACAGTCCGCAGCCCAGCCATAGAGAAAAGCAGTCTCTTCCCTGAGGAGCTTAGATGTTGTTTTTTAGTTTAAATGAAATGCTCATGATCGTATGGATGGTTGAAAGTTGGTTGCCTCTAGCAGAGGTTTATTTATTAGAGATCCAGCCCCTCCTAATTTGTATATCTTCATGTGTGATAAAAGGAAGTCTTAAACCACTCTCTCGTTACTGCTCTTCCTCTGGTATAGGAGATAATTCTGACAATAACTGTCTTGTGCACAAGGGCATTATGAAATTTATTCTCTTAAGACATATTTCTGATTTCACATCTGTGAAATTAGATTAGATATATCTCTGTGGAAACTGGAGTAGTTATGCCTTCCCAAAACTAACTTCATGACTTAGGAATCGATTCTGTAAGGTATCTGATGCACAAAAAATGTGCTAATTATTACTGTATTGATGTACGTACAAAAACTATTTTCCTTTTTTTTCCTAATTGAAAAAAACCTAGTGCAATTTTAATGTATTAGTGGGTTTTTGACACATCTAAATTTTAATAGGTGGATAATGTCATCTTCTACTAAGTAAGTAAGCAAATCTAATATTTTACATGTAAATAAATCACACAAGCTTTAAGTCACACCTTTATGTCAGACCATTTCAGTTTACACATCCAAAATGCATGGATAAGTAATATACAGCCTAGAATATTGAATGAGAATGGAAGAAACCCAGTATATCTGTCCCTGTTAAAGGCCGGTCTCCCGTCTTTCTTCACTTTCATGTGATTGTTTTTCCATTGGTAAACCACTTACATTCTTTGTCCAAAAAAAAAAAAAAATCAGGCCTGTGGATGAAATCATCATAAGAGTAAGCTGTTAGTGTACTGGTGGTAGTATTATAGTTCATTTTCAATAAGATGAGGAATGAATCTAACAGTCTACTTCATTTCAGGTTTTGAGAGGATCAGTAGTCAGAAAAGCTATACTTTCCAATACTGTTCAGGTTCACCATGATGCTAGTTGGCCAAAAATGTAGAAATCTTTGATTACTGTGCTATTATTAACTGAAGTTTAAGGACTCGGAAGGTCCAGTGGAAAAAAAAATATATAATTATCTTGCTGGAAGACTGCTTTAATTAAATTCTCCCAACTGGGACCTGTCCCCATTTTTTAAGTGAAGCATACACTATAATCAGTTACATTAACATTCAATTTGCTTCTCTGCAGATGACCATGAAAGTGAGTGCATCTCAGTTAAGCTGTGCTTCATGTGGGACAGTTCTTCCTGAAACCAGTTAAGCCATCAATTCTCCACTTTCCCAGACCTGTTTAGATGTCAGCTGATACGGCAAATAGGAAGAAAAGATATTGTGCATTGTAGATGTTTGTCAATACCCACTTGGGTGCATACATAAAATTACATTTTTAGGGTCTTTTTAATTGCTTACCCGGTGGAGCGCTACAGTACCAGGATACCAGAGTGTACATACAGAGAGCAGCTTTAGTGAATCCTGCTTAATGATACACTATCTTTTTACCCATTTGATGAAAACCCATAGAGGAAAAGAGAGGGACTTGAGCCCCTCTGAAACTTTACAAACTCAAGATCTGTGTCAACAGCAAAGTATTTGTACTGAGGAATGAAGAACTGACAATCACCCTCTGTACTGCAAGGCCTGACAGTTGTACCTGGGCTGCTAGCTTTACTTTCATCTGTTTTCACATATGACTAAAATTTTTAAGGTAGAAAGGAAGATCAAGACAAGACAGTGAAGACTGAAACACATGCACCTCTGCAAGTATGCATTTTTGCTTTGAATTTTTTGCACATTTACAGTCTCCTAGAAGCATCTGAAAGTCACAGTACCTAGAAGTAATAGGGGATCAATGAAATAAGTGCAGAAATAATTCTGCATATTTCTTGGTGTCATTGCTGTCGGGTGGGTCTGCAGCTCTTGGGCTATTAGGTCGATGTTCCAGGATAGCTCCAAAAAGAGCATTTATATGCTAAACTGTTGTGAATACCATTCTGAGAGAAAAAGTTGCAAATTCTCAGCCACTTGTGACTTGGACTTCTCAACACTATTACCAGAGATTACATACAAAAAATGTCAAAACAGACAACAGATGCTCTCAAGAATAAGAAACAGTCCACTACTATGATCACTTTTATACACTACAGCCTGATTTTTCTTGTTCATGGATGAAAAGTTAGGTTCCTAATACCTCAGCCGATGAGTTAGAAATGAGCCAAAGCACTTCAGGTTGATGTTTACAAGACAGATCTTTGACAATCCATTTTACTGACTTCCTGAGCACAACATTGTATATACCCACTAAAGATAAATATTAGGGTTTTGGAGGAGGAACATCTTCATGCACATATCAATTAATTATTCTGCCTACACAGTCTTTATGCGACTAAGCAAATTGTTTCATCTTTGTGGTTCATTGTCCCATTGGCAAACTGGACATAATGAGAATTACTTGCAATCCTTCATTTATAAGGACCAAAAATAAGAAAGGAAGCTCCACAGCCTTCCCATATACTCAATAGAGAGAAGATGAGGTGTTTTTACAAATAATTCATTCTGAATCACTCTCTGGATATTGAATTTTCAGAATAAATTAAGGATTGTTTAAGTATTTCAATGAGTCAGGCTCTGGAAATAACTAGATACTATGCAGAAACACCTTCTAGTGTTAATTATGATACATCTTTCAGGACATACGAATGATTACTTGTTGATAATTTTGCAGATCTAGCTAGAGGACAGGTGTTGGTAGACATGCCATTTTGTAAACATAGCAAAGAACTGTTGGAAACCCAGGAAAGGAATGGAAAATTGAATTCACATTTACTGTTGCTTAATTACTAGGAAATGGCCTTAGTTCCAAATTAAGTATGCAAAATAAACTCCTCCAAAACTGTCTACTCTGAACTTCCATCGGTATACTAGAAGCATATTTGCCCCAAATTACACTCATCTGAGAGAAGTGCATAGATTTTGCCATCCACTAAACTGAAGTTGGTAGATTTAAATCCACATTTTAAAATCCTGTGAAAGTCACAATTAAATTCAAGAAAACAAAGAATCGTGCTGCAGAACAGCCTGTGAATTATTTGGTTGTACATGAGGATATACAGTGTGTGGACTGCTTTCAGCCTCCAGTGTCAGTCTAACTCCACCCTTGCTGTGGTAGTCATGATTCAGTGTACCAGCTCATGCATCCGTACAGTGTTTGTGCTAAGGGAGTTTTAGATACACTTTGCCTAATTGAGATCAGAGCCTGGATTTGCCTAAACAAAAAGCTTGTAATGCAACGGCTATTAAAGTACAGTTCTTGTTCAACCATCAGTCTTTATCCATTTTGAAGGACACCTTATGGATATAAATTATGAGGTCTGTCAGGGGAAGGTTCATAGATAAATGGGTACAGTCACCGCAATATTACTTCCTACAGGACTGACTGCTGAGTAACAGTAAATTGTGAGGACTAAGAAAGTTTATAAAAGCCAGATGAACTCAATTGCCTCACTCCTGAATTGACAGCAGCATATGCAAAAGTCAAGGTTATGGTGTCACACGGCAGGTTCAACAATGTCATTTTGACAATTACAATATACTTGCAGATTGACAATGTGATAAAATACAGCACTAGTATAAAACAGACGGGCTTTAGAACTTCAGATTTTTTTCAGGTGTTATGTAGCTGCATCAAACATAACACATCAAAAAAACCCACCCTTCAAATTAAATAAACATCTTTTCTACCTTGATATCATCCAATGTCTGTATGGTGAAAGCCCCCAGCTTTGACAGCTCCATCATTTGTGTGATCTCTTGCCTTAAATTCTCATGTTGTAAAGACTGTACTAGAACAATTCTGTATTTTTATTTTCTGAAATGTTTGATCAGTCAGCTTTGAAATGCACAATATAAGAAATAAGCAACATCTCGATATTTTTTACATAGTTGTCACCTCTACTAATGACTATTATGTTGATTCTTCCCAGCCCCATTTTAAAAGCTTGAGAAACATATTTGTATTGTCTTTTAACTGTGAGCTAGGTGCTTGTGTGTATATCTGCTGTTATATGTGTAATAGTTATGAATGATGAAAGAAACAAGACCCTTAATGCATGAATCTTTTCCCTTACAGAAAGAACTTGATATAGTTTCCTTGGATACTATCCAACATGTATCTCAGTGTTTTTATTTTCAGGGTTTGTTTTTTGGTTTTGTTTTTTTTCTTTTCTTTTCAGAAGCAGGTGATATATCCTATTATTTGTTAAGAATAATGGGGGGGAAGGTGTGTGTTTTCTGAATTTCTAGCATCTACTATTCAGAAAGATTGAGGTGCATCTTAAGTCTCACAAGGATGAAATACCTTCACATCACTAATTATCTCAGCATCTCATTAAAGGGCCATAGATTTGATTTTCCCTCAATATGGCTGGATTAAGTTAACTTGGACTGTAATGCCAAGGACAAAAATGAAATCTTTACAGAATCAATTCCATCATTACATGTTTATCTAAGACTTTTGCTGACACAAAATTTGTTTCTTTTTTTCTGCAGAAGCTTGGGCAAGTCGTCACCTACTAGATACATATAATTTACAAATGGAGGCTGGAGGAAGACAAATTGAATAGAAGGAGAACAGAGCCAATTTAAAGGAAATTTCTGTTTGATAGAGATAGTTCAATTCAGATTTCATATATGATTCAAGTACAAGTTTGGCTCAATCTAATAGAGAAATAGCACTTTTTATTTTTATTTTGCAACCATTTCTAGAAGGAAGGAAAGCAATCCATCTCTAAAGACTTAGCTTTCTGTTTTTGCTGATACTCAGTGTAGCTGAGTACTCCGAATGAGCGTCTTGGTTCTACTTTGGCTCTAGAAATCTCCATCGTCATTTTCTTCCTACTAGAAATTTTGTGCCTTAGGTAAGGATGATTACTGTGCCTATTCTTTTGCTTTTCCATCGTTTCTGTTGCTTCTGTTGTTTGTGTTTTTACATCAGACAGGCAGATGTATGTTATATATTTTTAAAGTGTAATATGAATTTGCTGATTTGCACACATCTGGATTTCACCCATCATTCCTGCCCCAAAAGGCAAGGCAAGGGTTTGTCCTTTAAAATTTGATGCATACAGGAAATGCTAACACAGAGGTAACATTCTGATCAAAGATACCAGATGCGTAGGGAAAGGAAATCAGAATATGCCCAAAAATATTTTACATGATCATTGTTTGTGTATTTGTATGGTTGATCCTTGATCTATTGATGTGGTTTGGGGACAAAAGAAGTGCAACCCAAACCCTGTCAGTGGAAAACTGCACAGGATTTCTGAATAAAGATAAAAATTCATTTGTATAATCACCTAAATCAGAAATCCAGCCAAAATTCTTTGTATTTTTTCCTTACCTGCAGAAATTGGGTATTTTTGCAATTCAGTAGTTTCATACTGAAAACAATGTTGATGAAATATTTTCAATCAGATTTGTCTTTTTCCTTTAAATTCTGAAACATACTGATTATCTCTATAAAAAGTGCATAAGCACATGCATACAAGCACTGAGATGAATAGAAGACATAGAGATGTGTCTTCACTCCAGTTCAAGTTCCTGTTAAAAATTGCATCAGATTTAGGTAAATGAACAGGTACTGCTACTAGTTTTCCCATACCTCTCACAATCAGCTTTTGTAGTTTCTTCTTGTTCAGTGTGGGCAGGGGTATGGAATTATGTCTCATCCTTTTGTTTCAGGAAATACTGCTTCTTCCGTAATAGCTTGTAATAACCATTATTATGTTATTTTCTAAAGGGATACTTTATTTTGCAAATACCAATTGTTTCTCATTACAAATCTTCCTTACAAGATTCATGAATTTCTCTTGCTTTCTTTTCTCTCTCCCACCCTAGATGAGACATTTTGTCCCTGAACTGTGTCCTAATTCCATAAAAACAGGAAAATAAAAAATGTTCATGGTGAGCCCACAACATAATACATGTTTTCAAAATTATATTGAATCGCCCACCTCGAATGACTCAGCCAGTGGGTAGCAGCAGAGTCATTTCAAGTGTCTGTTTTCCAAATCAATGATTACCACATTTCACTGTGGGCTGACTTTCTTCTCGTAAAAGGTGTATTTTAGAGCCCAGAGACAATAAGGTAACATCGGTCTCAGTCTTGATTCAGGAGTGCTATTGCATTCATATCGTGAAGTCCTGAATGGCAGTACAGACATAACAAACTTTACTTTCTCCCTGGAAAATCCACCTGTTTGACAGGTGGAAGACCTGGAAATGAAAATAAACATCCTTGTGCATGAGTATACATTTTTTGATAATCAGCCTAAAACAATGTGAAAATGGTAGAAAAAGTCAGAAACTCATTGAATCTACTTCAATTGTATGTTTTGGGTACTAATATATATTCCTACACCCAAATATGCATTGTATTTTTTATCGTTTATTTTGGCTGGCAGAAATGGTCCCTTTAAGAAGAGAACGGGAAACCTGGTAATAGAGTTTGTTTGCAAAGGGCTTGTATTAGCAGATGGCAGGCTTTTGGAAGTGTTTCCCAGGCCTGTAAATGTATAAAAACACAGAGTTCTGTTTAATACACCCATCTTTCAGGGGAACTAGTCCATTTTAAGGTGTATCAATACAGTATGGAATAATCTCCCTGGAGCTGTAGAAGCTGCTCTACTTTGAAGCCATTAACCATTAGCCATGGAAGTAAGTACACCGCTGGTATGACTAATGACAGGTTTCTAATGGTTTATAATAGATGATGTATTTATGTAGGAATTACTTCAAATGCAGCACCTCGTCGTATGAACTCCCCAGGATGCTGCTCAAAGACTTTAGTCATTCTTACATCACAATAATTTCTTTTTGACAAAATATTTTTGGTGAGGAATATTAGCACAGCAGGGAAGGCAGCTGCCTGCTGCATTTTCACCAGGGCTGAATTTTAGGCAGGCCACAATTTGGCTGTAAAATTACAGCTGCATGGGTGCATGATAATTACAGCACCTATGGGTGCAATTATTATCTCTCAGATGATGAGATCTCTCATATGTGGGTGCAACTATATAACTACATAGTAAAGTAAACTTAATTACAGCTGTGCACATGTACAGAAGGAAAAGTGTTAATTCCAGACTGACCTTTTAAAAAAAATGCCTTCCTCTTTCTTTCCAATATTGAACTCGCCTCTGCTAGAGCCAAGTTCCACAAAAAGTTACCTGTGATGAACTTTGATTTAAGGGCATTATTGCATTTGTGGGACTAAGGATTTTTCAGGAAACATTTCAGTCTGTGATTCCATAGGTCCCTAAATTATCTGAAAAAGCAGGAGTCTTAGTGTACTTTCCATCCTGGTAACTGGGATGTTGTTTTCTTGGAGTCGCAAGGCATTAACAGACACTTTTTTCAGCCTCAGGAGAGAGGAGAGATGGAAAGAAACACATTCATAAGATACAGTTTTAGGTATATCTGTGTGTGATACTGAAAGTGTGGAAAGAAATTTTGAGATATCTTAAAGTGTTATTTTAAACTAATCAGCTTAAACTGATATTATTTTTTTTTAATTGTGATCAAAATACAAGTCCTTTTGTGGCTATCACAAGCCACAGGGAGCGATTCTTTCCATATGTGATTTTTTCTTTTAACTGAATATTGAATTCCTGGAGTTGCTAGCACCTGGTTCTAGGATGACTGTAATGACTCTGTAATGTATCCTTCTCTGAATAACTTAAATATGATCTCATTTTTCACTTATTTTCTAATGTTTTGTCAGGTCACTATTAAGGCTGCCTGACACACCTGATGATAAGATGATGATTCACTTGCTCATTATTTTGCCAAATATTAATCATTTGTACTGAAATTTTATATTCCAGATGTCTATTTGAGGACATTCTTTGTTGTATTTTTAGTTCGGTTGAAATGGTCTATTCATTTCTGACAATGAGGTAGAAAAGGTCTTCACTTTGGATGTTATGAAAATACAATGATTTTAAATCTTTAATGGGTTGGAGCAACTTACATTTTCCAGGCGGTGTGCAGAAGTTTTTTGTCAGAGATGTTGCTCGTGGTCACATACTCCATTTTTCTTAAAGAATCTGAGATTTTATCAGGCCAAGGCTCCTGGCTTATGGAACCAGTGAGTTTAGGAAAATGTGAAGGTAGCCCAAAGCGCTCCATGGGTGAAGGACCCTGGAAGGGGATGATATTAGGTACAGCATTTCCACACAGAGGGGTTTCTGCTGAGACACTGGGGCCAGCACTGCCAGGAGTGGAAGGACGCTCAGCCTGTGCCGTGAGCTAGACTTTTGCCTTGTTTAGGCAGCATTAGTCTCCTCTCTTTGAAGCATATTAATTGTACTAATTTTTGCTTAATGCATGTTTACCGTATGGCTAGAGACTTACCTAATGCCCACAGATGTCAGTGGAAATGCTTAGATCAAGCAGGGCATGTACAGCAGGCATGTATCACTCATGTTTTTAAAGACATTAATAATATTATATTGATGATGTAATATGTGCTTTTGCAAACACAACTTTTAGCTGACTTTTTGCAAACAGCAAAAATCCCACAACATTAGAGAAGCTGTACATTTACTTTAGTTTGAAGGCAATGTATGAATTCAGTAATGTTAATTAAAGAATTAAGTATTAGCAGTTTTTAACATTCCTGGCATGCTTTGAGGATTGATTAATAAGGGTAATACTTAGCTGGCACAATGGAATCATTTTCAACATCATTACCTTGTCCCTTGAACAAGTCAAGCTTGAACCCTCGGGATTTGGTTACACTTTGTAAAACAAACATTACCAAACACATCTGACTTTCTGAAGGACAAAACTTTTATAATAATCAAAGCATTTGGATGTACGAAATTGGGAAGTGATGCAAACCAAAAGGAAAGACTTGAGGAGATCAGGATTAGAACAACTGTTTGAAGGATTTAACAAAATGTTCTTCAGCCTAGGAAAATTACATAGAAACTAAAGTTAAGCCCAGATATATGATGGGAAGATTGGCATGGCAGCACTGGAGTCATAGCAACCAGCAAATTATATACTAGGTAGAGTCACTATAGCTATTGATGAAGTTACTTACTGTCATGGTTTAACCTCAGCCAGCAACTGAGCACCACACAGCCGCCCGCTCACTCCCCCCCCTCCCCCCCCAATGGGGTGGGGGAGAGAATCAGAAGAGTAAAAGTGAGAAAATTCATGGGTTGAGATAAGAACAGTTTAATAATTGAAATAAAGTAAAATAGTAATAATAATAATAGAAGAATATACAAAGCAAGCGATGCACAATGCAATTGCTCACCACCCGCCAACCGATGCCCAGCCAGTCCCCGAGTGGCAATCACTGCCCCCCCGCCAACTCCCCTCAGTTTATATACTGAGTGTGACACCATATGGTATGGAATGTCCCTTTGGCCAGTTTGGGTCAGCTGTCCTGGGTGTGGCCCCTCCCACCTTCTTGTGCACCTCTTTGCTGGCAGAATATAAAGCTGAAAAGTCCTTGACTTAATATAAACACTGCTTAACAACAACTAAAACATTATTCTCATGCTAAATCCAAAACGCAGCACTAAACCAGCTACTAGGATGAAAATGAACTCTATCCCAGCCAAAGCCAGGACACTTACTTATCGGATCTTTACATGGATTTAGGAGTAAGAAAATAAGAATATAACATATATAATATAAATAACACGTAATATATACAAGATAACATATAAAAATAGACATTCAGAGGGACTTACAAGACAACTAAGAGACAATCTATGTGGTTTGATGCCATAAAATCATTACATGTACATCCCACAGGCACCTTGCTAGATGCACTGCTAGAACAAAATGAGAGCCGCAATTTCTAGTTGTCTCCCCAAAGACATCAAAACCAAGCAAGTTTATGTTTTCTGTAAAATAGGCTTGGTAATCTTTCATACGGGAACTTTATACAAGAATATTCCCTGAGATCTGACCCCTAGGAGGGTTTAGCCTTGAAGACAAGCATCTTCAAATTGGCCAGGGTGAAACCTGAGAGGGAGCTGAGCTTCTCCATGGCCTTTCAGGACTGAGGTGCTTCTACACATACTCAGGTGCAGAATGATGTGCAGGTAAGTATCTTTAATACTGAAAACTGAAGATGGGGTGTGGTTCCCTTCACAGCCAGCCCATCAGTGCTTACAGTTTTGGACTTGACTCCCCAATGTTGTGTTCGATTTTGTGGTTTTGTTTGTTTGTTTTTTCTTTTAACTGAATCTTAATACGTAACGGTTGTAACATTTAGATATCTAACTCAGTTTCAACAGTGTCTGTCTACATACTTGTGAAGACATTACTTATAAAACACAGTCCTATGTCATCACTTCATTTGGTAGATGCTCTTACAATCATAGTATCCTCACAGCAGCAAAATAACTGCAAGAAAAGCACAGAGCTGCTTGGGCTCATGCAGATTAAAAGCATATGGACTGTCCGTGGGAAGGACATAACATCAAGTTTATTATAAACAGGCCTTTGACAGCTCTTCTGATATGAACATTTTGCCTGGTTACAGTATAGGAAGACAAGGACCAGCCAGGCCACTACTGAAGCAAGTGTTGTTTTTTTCAAGCGCAGGTGGTTAGTCTAGATAGATGGGATTACGAGCCCCAGCTGAAAATGAATCAAGTGTCTGCCTGAGATGTACCTAATTGCTATAAAGGCTGAAAGAGCCTGATCCAAGAAAGTGAATTGCAGAAATTAAGTTGGCTCTTGTAACGTAGGTACTTCGGAAGAACCACTCTGAGTAGGAAAGAAGTCTTTGATTTAGGAAGGGTATCTTTTGACAGACTGTAAAATACATAGATCTGTTCCATTTAGGGGCTTAGGCGTAAGAAAGGGGAAATGAGGTTTTGAAAAAATTCTGGGCTTTTATTTTTCTCTTTTCCTTTTTCCCTCCTTCCCTCTTTTAATGTTTCCTAAGCTAAGATCAGCTTTCTAAGGTCAGGTTTCACTAGCCTATAGGGCAGAATTTTTTTGTTTTTTTTAAAAAGCTTCAAAGTGAATACTTTCAGCCTGGATAGGTTCATCTCACCTCTGCTGAATATGCTGCATTCTTCTGCTTTATTCTTATTTATGTGGCTTTTCTGAAGAGTGTAATTCAACAGATTAAATAAAAACAAAAAATGTTAGTGTTTTACCACTGGTAGAAAGAGGGTGTTTGCAAAATAAGCTGGCAGGTGGGTAGAGAATACCAGAAAAAGGGATTCCCGAACTGACATCAGAAATAAAAGTTTATATAAAAGAGGAGAATAGAGTTATTCAAATAGTAGTCCAGTTTCAATTTCTTACACATAAGTTATGTTAAAGAAATGGCTTGAATCCTTTCCTACTTGCCCAAACTCCTGTCTTTCACATTTAAATAGTTGGTAAAATGACTTGCAAACAAGTTGTCGCCCATAATGAGACCTTGCTTGAAACTGAGGGAGAGAGGGAGCTTTTGAGAATGCAGAGAACTAGTAACTTCCTTCTTGAGGCTTCATCATCCTCAGTAGAGTGTATCATATCTCAAAAAATGTCAGCAGATTTAATTTTTCAGTGTGGTTATCTAACATTTTGAGAACTTGATTCTGGCAAATCAACATAGCTATGGCTATGTTCAAAATCAGCCGTCAGGCTGCATGAGTGAAAGATCAGTTGTCCTGCATGTGGCATTGGCCCAAGTATTACAATAATGAAACTTTACAAAGGATTTTTTCTTTTTTTAATCGTAGGAAAAGTTCTGCTATCTTAAACCTTACATGGTATGCTACCTGTCAACTGCTATATAAAATAATATCTAAAAATATTTTTGTTGTTCTTTAACATTTCTGTGATTGAGCTGTCTGCCGTTGGGTACTTATAAGTCTTGTAAGTCCTGCTTCTTCTCTCTGTGTACCTACGTAAGCACTGATGTATCTGCATAGTGTCTTATTTAAGCCTACATATGGTTTGTGTAGGTTTAGTGGATTAGGCTTTTAAAACAGATTTCCTGCCACCTTAGCTGTATTAAAGCTGACCTGTCTGTGTATCATAAAGTTCTTGTTTTGGACAATCACAGTAGGCCTGTTACACCTCCTGTTGTAGAAACTGCACCTGGAACTTGGCCAGGTTATCCTAAAAATCACCAATCCTTGACAATTAAAAATGGTGGCACAGCAATGACAAAATGGAGTAAAATGAAATGGTCCTTGAGGCATCACCCAGCAGTCTGCTAACTGGGCAGTCTCAAGAGCAGGAACGCTGAAAAACAGCCTGGCATCTTTCCGAAGCTATTTTAATGTCACTGATTTATAGATCTGTTATTTTGTTTAGAGGATGAGAAAGAATAGCAAAGTAAACATGATGGAGAGGGCATCCACTTAAGGCTAAAGTCAATTACTCAAGGGAATAAATGTGCATAATTGTACACCTGATAACTAACAGCATAAATAGGCTGTTGATTTATATCATGAGTCTTAAACTGCAACCCTTTTATCCAAACAATTATAATAATAGGAAGTTGATTATTTGTATTTGTTCCAAGTACTTGTGATGATCATCTTTGCAAAGATACTGGAGAAAAATAGACTAGTGTTCTCTCTGGCAGATATCCTTTCTCATTAGATGACAACCAGCATTGTGGATAAACCTTTTATAGGGTAGGGCAGACAAACACTTTAATTAAGCTTGGGAAGATTTTAATTCCCAGATGCCTAGATCAGAGAATCTTCTGGCATCTCAAGTCATTGAATAAAAAGCATCTATCTGTCTTGCTAGTTCAATGACTTTTCATTAGCAATGATGTTTTGCCTCTCTTCCCTATTCTTAGCATAACTACAGTAATTAAGAGGCAATTTTTAAAATTCTGTGTTGGAACTCAGCTTGATTCAGAGTTAGCTGAGCTCGGGAAACTGATGTCTGTCAGCCAAATCAGAGGCACAGTACCCATGTTCCAGGCCAAAATCATCACTACTAAATGGTATCGGCATCCCCAAGCAGCGCAAGTCCAATCCTGGAAATAGCTGCTTCAACAGACAGGGTTATTCTTTTATTGCATGTTTCAGTTGTTGTGGGGTGTTTGCGGGGGTGAGGGCTTGGCAAGGGGGTGTTGGCAGGGAATAGGGACTGCATGAAACTAAAGGAGTTTTCAAAAGTCGGTGCAGCCAGACATTTTTTATCTTCCAGAGAAGATGCATCTTTTTCTCCTCCACCCAGACTTTTTTATGTCTCTTGGCTGCTTCTAAGTCTAAATCAAGGCCCAAATCTGAAAACTCTCATGCATTTGAGTAACCTTATAGATATGCTACACAAAAACACTAAAAGATAACTTAAGATTGTTTGCAATCTTTGTTTATAGTTAAACCTTGTCTAAACTAATTTTCTATTTCTGTTTCATTGTAAGACTCTGTAATCTTTTGCAGATAAATACAGGCGTACATTTCACTGTTCTCTAATTTTTCTGTTATGCCACTGACTAGTCTGCCTGAATTTTGTGTACTGTTTCCTGCATGCTCCTCTTTTCTGATTTTGGTTAATGTGAGCTGTAATTCTGAGTTGTGTACATGAAAGTCTCAGCCTGGCTTTTTCTCTTCTTCTCCAGAACTGAGGAACTTTACAGTAGTTATTAGCTAAGCCCATAACACAATAACAAAACCTAGTTAAGCTTCATAATATGGTTCAGCATTATCAAAAAACTGCTGTGACCTCAATAAACTCACTGTATCCAGACTTTTCAAGAAACTATAAAGGAAATAAGTTTTTCTGTGTTCAGTATTTACTTTAGCAGCTAATCCTCTGAATTCTGAAAAAAATACCTACAAAAATCTGAATTTGAGGGTACTGTTTCAATGTGTAAAAAAATTATTCATGGATGTGGAAGTATTTATGGAGTTCAGTCCAAAAGTTTCTTGTTAATTAGCAAACCTTTCCTAATTTTCTTACCCTTAGCAATCACAGAAACGGTACTCCTGCTAGGTCAAATGATTAACGCTGTAAGAAGGTACAGCAAGGAATTGCAAAGTTCTTCCTTCTGCTTCTTTCAAAAGGTGCCACATGTTCAGCTCTCTTCTTTTTACGCAGTGTCCCCTCTTTATGGAGCTGATGAGCAGCGGGGCACAAGCATTTTCTTTCCTTTGTGTTCCCCTTACTCTCTATCCTCCTGAAACACTGTAAATGGCTATGAAACTATTTCTTGGTCACTGAATACCTAGCTGGGATGCACCCTAACAGGATGCACCATTCAGTGGGAAATCATGCTAGAACATTGTTTGAGGACTTGTTTTCAGGACAGGAAAAAACAAGTTTTGCTTTTCTTCGAAGGAACTTTTCACTTCGGAAGAGAGGAAATATTCTGCCCTCCCAAACAGGGGTAGTGTTGTTATAGGAAAGTTATATTCTGACCTTTTAAAATGTGTCTCCAGTCTCATATGTAAAATCCTGCTCAAGACACAGGAACATTATTTATGCTTGATCTATTAAATGAGTTAGTGGTTTGAATGTGTATAGCTTTGTGAATTACTAAATTACTGTTAGTAAAATGTGGTTTTGGACCAGATTTTTCAAAGGGCTCTAATTTAATATTAACCATTGTACGATTTATAAGATTCAGCCATGTGTTTGTCTGTGAGAGCAAATTAGAGAAATAGGTGGCTAAGTAATGCCATTTTAACCTGTTATTAATTCCAGTACAAAATTATGCCTGTGAAAGTGTAAACCATGTTGCGTCCTCTTTATGCACTTTGAAAATCAAAAGCCTTTTATATCCCATTGTTAAACATATGTTTTATATGTTCAGCAGATATGTATTCTAATACAAGCGAGAAGTCATAATTTCTGGAGACTGTGGATGTTATTTTAATAGCAGATTAGCACATTAATACATGTTAAAAGGCTATCCCTTGCTTCAGCAGATTGTGCTCAGCTATAAAGATAAAATACGTTTTTAGGGGTCTCCTTTAACTCAATTTGGCATGGACTGTGTCAACCTCTGCCTTACCTTCCTAGGTGTGAGAGCATCCCCTCGTGCATTAAAGCATTGGATTATGTCTAGTGATGAAGGACTGAGAATAGCTCCAGAATGGTGCTAGCCAGAGGGTGAACATAAACAGCTTTATTACAAATTCAGAAATAGCTGTTAATGACCTCCACCTCCTAAGGAAAGGGAATTACTTGCATACTTTGTACTTTTTTCCATACGATCCCTTAATACAAGAGTAAAAGATCTTGTCATTTCTCAGTTTCAGAAGCATTACTAAATGAAACTTCATACCCACTTCTTGTCTCGCAGCCACAACTGACGTGTGGCTTTGGCAAAGCCCAGCATATTTCTCCCTCACCCCATTCATCCTTCATGAAGAATGTGCCAGGAGCACAGCTCAAAGCCTGTGGCTGCAGGGTGGAGGCAGGTCAAAGAGTTAAAGTACAGTAATGCAAACTAACAGGCTGCTAGATCTGCCTGCTAAAATTCCTACCCAGAACACAAAGAGGTAAGGAAGGGTTGCAGTTTGCAGCCTGTGAATGGGAGAGTGTTAAACTAACACTTTGTAAGTCGCTGAAGATGGAAAACATCTGTCTCTCTCATTCCTTCTGAGGGTGTCTCCTGGGACGTGTGAGTCAGCCTCTCTCAGCTGAGTGATTCCTAAGCCCATGCTCACCCTGCTGAAGACGTATTTTGGGAAAAAAGTAAGGAACATGTTACTCAGTCTCCAGAGAGCAAAATCAAGGAAAGGATCTCTGCTATGTAATTCACTGACATGCTAGATTTGGTTTCAGGGAGGCTAAACATTGACAAAGAAGAATGAGAGAGAGAGAGAGAACTGGGACTGTTTTCCCTGTGTTTTATACCCAAGCAACATACTTTTAATGTTAAAATGGTGGTAGATGAATAGGATATGGACCACAAAAGTGTTGCTTACCATTCTTGTGGATTACCTTAGAGGAAGAATTTTGGTTCTGTAATCAAAGTACTAGTGGTAATCAAAGTCAGCGTTGAATTGAAAATTCTCTTCAAATTTCTAGTTGTGCCACAGTTTTTTTCAACAAGAAGCAAAAACTTGTCTTTTGCAGAAGGCTTTGAGGTAAAGTCAACAGAGTCAATTTACTTCAGCTGAGTCAGAATCATGGAGTTAATCTCAGTATCTGATTTTAGGAGCTATTCTTTTCCACCTTCTCCATAGTGTTTTATATTATGAAATATTTGGATAGAAATTCTCAAGCTGACTGTGCACACAATATCTGGAGTAATATTATCAATTATTATTTCTTTCTTGAAACCACTAGGCAATGAATAAAACAGAGATGTGCCATGTTCTGCTTTGAATTCAGAAGTTTTCTCAGTAGTGAAAAAGATGGGTTTAAAGGCCCTCACTTAAAGGGCCCCACTTCTAAACCAGCGTTCCTGGTGAGATGAATAAAAATAGTTGGATGTTTATCTTAGAACAGCTATAATTCAGTTACAGCTTCAGAGCTGTTATTTCATGTTATTCTAGGCTGCCTGGAGTATCTCACTCTCAATTAATAATGCGTAAAATACTGTCAGCAGAGAAGAATGGATTTAGAGCAAAAAACGTGAGTTAAAATTTAGTTTTTCTCCAAAAAGTGATAATGCTATTGATGTTTTCTTTGGGAAGGAAAAAATTAATCAGAGTGTAATGTACTTTCAAGGTAGCGTTGTTCGTTACTTCTCTCATAGCAGTACAGCACTTCTGGTTTTTCTGAGTACATAGGAAGCTGGAGTATGGAAATGTAGATGTACTATGAAGGTCTGAGGATAATTTTGCCCTTAGCTTGACGCTACTGACCCATTTTTCAAATCTCTTATTTATGCAGTTAATACAGTTCAACATTATTATGTGATGCTGTTGACCTGAGTGCAGCCAACGGCTGTAACCAGGCTGAGAGAACTTGTATAAATATGCGGTGAGTAATGGGAAGCATGCCTTACGCCTGTGCCTTCACAAATTCTATGAATTTTCAATGTGCTAAGTGTGGTACAATTTATTTGTTCACAGACCAAGGCAAAGCATTGGAATCTGAAGCTGTTGATCTCCTTTGTTTGAAATAAGAAAGCACAGTCAAAACAGACAACTAGTGTTTTAACAGAAATGCACAGAAGAGCGTCACTTACAATCAAAGTCGCCAGGGTTTTTACTTCTCACACACTATTATATCACCCTCGCCTTACAGAGGCGTTTGCTACTTTCAGCATGTAAATGCAGTCGTTGCTCCAGCAGCACGCTCTGCCTTTCACACTGTAAAGCTCTTTTGCAAGATTGGGTCATGCAAAGAGAGGGTGTTGCTCACCTCTCTGCCTCGTTTTTTTAATATGTAAAGTGATGGTACTTTCCTCCTTTGGAGAATAATATTAAATCCTTGAATGGAAGTGGGTTTTTAGGAATATTCTTCCTATATTTTCATCACTATGTTTTTCCATTCTTGCCACGATGTGGAGTATGTTCTCAAATACCTTGAAATCTCAGCTTAATTTTAGAGTTCTGCCTCTCATGAGGGGATCTATGGGGTTCTTGGATATCTTCTCATATTTAAAAGGGTTTAACAGGAAGAAGCAACTGAACTCAGTCTGGAGACAGGATTCCAGAGCAAGAGCTCTGAATCTAAAATCAATCCTGATTTTACAGTTAAACTCTGCTTTTCCTTGATCAGTTTGTGACCTTTATTCCCCAAAGAAATAATTGTGGCTTTGGGACGTATTAGTAGCAGTAGTAGAAAACTGCACGAAGTTGGTGTTTCCAGTAGTTCTTCACGTGTGCCAAATCTCTGTGTAATTACATCAGCATTTTTCTGGAAATATAATCTTGTGCATCTATAGCTGTTCTGTTCATTTTTCTCCGTTCATTATTGTTAGTGAAGAGGGAAAAGAGATAAAATAGTTTATTTCTTAGTAAGGCCAAGACGTGTATAGCATGGCAAAACATTTCTACTGCAGGGACGAAAAAGTGCTTACAACCAGCAGAAAAGCAGACACATGGAGACAAACTTTGAAGAACACCAACAAGAACAGAAGGAAGAGAGGAGTAACTAGGCTCTTGACAACTGCAGAAATTTCTGCTGACAATAGAGAGATTAAAATACTTTAGAGAGAAATCTGACTATAATTCACAGGAGGTGGGGAAGAGGTGAAATAAGGAAAAACAAAGATAAGGGAGGACTCTTTGCCTAGAGGTTTTGCCTTTGCTAATGCTCACCAAAGTTCTGCCTGTATCTGCATATCTGCTTGTGCTCATTTACCTTTTTTCCATAACTCGCAATCGACCAGGTGATGTTCTGGTGATAAAACGCTACGCTGCTTCACGTCTGCTGGGGATCTGTCTCTTAAACAGTGAAGTGATTCAGTAATGTTAAATGAAGATAATGTGTAATTTTTATGGTTGTAACTCTTTAGTTTCCTTCTAAACGTCCTTCCCTTTTACATTTCTTTCCTTCTCTTTGTTCTGTGTTAGTTCTCATTTGATTTCCCCAGTAAGGAATAGAGATCACATGCTATAAGCAAAAGCAACTTGTGACCATCTCTTTCTGTTGATGATTTTACTTTAACTCAGGCAGTAAATAGGGTACTACAGACTGTAAATCAGGTAAGAAAAGCTCTAGATGAGAGCTGTGACCAGCAACAGTGTGCTCACAGCTCTCATTTAAATCTCCCATCTGAGACATGTCTAGAACAACTGCTGTTAAAAAGCAACACCTCCAGTAACAAAAGGAAATGAGCTGGTAGGCATATGCCCAGCTAACTTCAACATCATAAAAGGAATAATTCTAAATCATTATTCACTAAATAGAAGGAAAGTTAAGCTTGCCATAATACCTTTCATCTATCTGAGTGTGTAGTATATAATGGATTCTGTGCTGAACGGAGCCTAAGAGATACCCCAGGAAGCAGAGCAATAGCTTACAAAACAACTAGGAAATCAATCTGTAACCTGGGGGAGTTTAGATTTTTTTTCCCAATATAATTGCATGTTACAGTAATATATACTATTCTAGAACAAGGCAGAAATTCAATTCACTTAATTTTAAATACTGTTTTTACAATTCTCCTCTGCTATTTGCTAATTATTTCAGGTGAGACTATTAAAAAATGAAAGAGAAACTTTTGGAAAAAGGTAAATAATTCAGTCTAGCCTAGCATGAATAACTAAGCTGCACGTGGCTGTAAACTGAGAATAAAAAAAGATTTGGGAGAAATGTTTTTTTCTACTTGAAGTCAGGCAATAGAAACCATAGTGGTTGTTTCTGTTGTATTGTTATGCAGACTTTACCTGGTATGAGGAATAGGATTTACTGTGTTTGAATAGAGGGAAATCCTGATGATACTGTGTTGTCTTCTGAATTATTGTCACATCTGACCACAAAAGACAAAAAGGGATAGGGCAACCAGGTTACAGTTCCCTCCAAGATTTCCTAGTCCAGGGACTGTGAAGGTCCCTGCTGCCTCCGGTACCTGTGTACCTGGAGAGCCCCCAGGCAGCAGGCTGAAATAGGGATTTAAGGCTGTGAAAAGTCGAAGGGATGCAAATTGCTTACAGTGACTTGGAGGCTCAGACATATGCACACCATTTGAAGCTTGTCTGCTCGGTATGCTCCAGGCAAGTCTTCCTGCCCTTCCCCTTCATAAAAATCCATTCTGAAATGCATCTGTCAGGAGCGGAGACCCTCCTCTTGCCACTGCCAAGGGAAAGCAGCAAAATTCCCCTGAAGAATTGTGTGACTTCTGTATTTGTGTACCTGTTCACATCATCTTTCAAACTGTCTGAAATATCTTTTTTAGGCTTTTCCTCAATCTGAAGAAAAAGATTAACTTTTACTTGTGTAATTCTGGAGCCTTGCAGGTTGCTGGGTTTTTTTAGAGTTTTAAATAACTTTTATCTCAAAGAAGTTTATTATTAATAATATATTCAGAAGTCCACACAAAACAAACAAAGAATTAGTTGGGAAAAAGACATTTCCATTTTCATCTGATTCTTAGCAATGCCAGTGTCTCTTGGCCCATTTTGAAATTAGAGAGAAACAGACAGTAGAACAGAAAGGTCATGGTAGGTTTTCATAGTTACATTTGACCTAATTGTTTGTCCCAAGAGTGACTGTCTGTCTCTTGCTGCAGAAGGCTTTCTCCACGTGTTTGCCCGCTGAAGGCCTCGCTCTGTGATCAGCCCCACAGCCAGGTCTGTCTCTTCCATCTCCCACCGGCATGGGTGTAAAACCTCTTATCCCCTCTTAATTTGTGTCCCAGGCCTATCTCTCTTTCTCATAACCCCTCTCCCTCTACTCCAGACCTCCCTTCAGGCAATACCATTACCATTCAGACACCTTCATTTTGTGCTCCTGAGCTCATCCTCATTAGCTCTGTTTAGTTGCTCACCTTTAGACTGCTCCACTCTCTCCTGTTGTATGGGATGATATCGCTGCTTGTTCTTAGCTTCGTTCCCCTGCAGCCACTTCATCAGCTG
Organism: Aptenodytes forsteri; assembly: GCF_000699145.1. Taxonomy (NCBI): domain Eukaryota; kingdom Metazoa; phylum Chordata; class Aves; order Sphenisciformes; family Spheniscidae; genus Aptenodytes; species Aptenodytes forsteri. The sequence goes on along the minus strand of NW_008795122.1, from coordinate 1,302,795 downwards.
TGTTTGACTGGCCTGGGAATCAGGAAATTATATCTTCAGAACCTTTCTGTCCCAGACAGTCCCATCAGTTTTCAGTGAAAGCATTTTCTAGAGTAGTACAAAGTTCATAATACATAAATAAGGGATAATGAATAAGGGATAAATCCCAGGTCATTAAACAACTAGATGATCCAGTAAAACAATAAGAAATATCATCACTATTAAGGAATTCCTGTGATAAGGCAACTGTGTAAGTTTTTATTTAATATTTGCTGTTTGTCAACGACTGGTTGTCTGGGCTTACGAGGTTTTCTGCCTTCGGAAGGGTCAAATGGAAACAAAGAGTTTTCATACTGATGGAGTTAAGATAAGCAGAAATTAATCTAAGAAACATTCAATTATTCCAGACAGTAGTTAGTAAGGGATTAAGTTTTGAAAAATGTGATCAAACTAAAAAAAAAAATCTAAATTTATCATAAATGACAAAAAATTCTCTCACACAGAATCGCAAGAACCATAGAAAGTCTGAATTTATTATCAGAGAGTTAAACCCTTCAGGCAAAGATAGGTCACTTACTAGAACAATTGTTTTTCATTAGCCTAAACCTGCCTGACCTATTCATCTGTTTGTGTCCTATAAAATATCCTGTTAGTACCTGCAGATGCAGTATTAGCAGAGGAAATTATATTGCCTCTTTGAACTTAAGAATTTTTGGTACAAGTCAATGAAAATTCTTGTATTCCCCAGAATCCTACCCGGCAAGCCTGCCAGCTTCTGGAGCGTGCTTCCAGGAAATAAACTGCACAAGATAACACAGAATAGGGTTAAAATTGGAAAATTTTACTCCAAGGTAGCCAGGAGTGCTTTGAAAACAAGGAATTACTTGATTTTATGAGCAACAACTGCTGAAACAGTTTAGAGAGATTATAAAAGAACCGAAGAGATCTCAAAGCAACAGCAGTAACTTTGACTTCCTTAAAAAATCTCCAAGTAGAGTTGGTCTGTCTGCATCTTAAGGCTCACACAATAGCAAGTTGCTATAAACATCTGTTCAAGTGGGTAACACCAATCTGTTCTAATTTTGCTTGTCTAGGGAAGATCAGGATGGTGACTTTGCACTTTATGAGTATCCCTAACCCATATATACAGGTGTGGGTAGTGAAAAAAATGAAATCACTTTTCTTTCAAAATTAAACCGGTCCTTTTTAGGAGAAGTATTTGCAGAGATGTTTCAGCTCTCCTAAAGCAAACTCACTTTCCCTTCAAGTTCTATATAAATAGCCAGGCAAATAACAGCCAGATTCTCAATCAGTAAATCTCAAATAAAATTGTTCTTTAAGTGTCCATCCCATTCCAAAGCTTCCTGTATATTTTGAGAGTCCTGCATATAGAAGATTAAAAATTTATAATGTAAAACTACTTACATTATCTACACCTAAAATTTAGGCATAGATCTAAAATTCATTGTCTCATCTTAAGCTGTTGTAAATTATCATTACTCCATTTTTGTGGATGGGAGTACATCAGTTGTAACGGCTAAGGATTTGTCCATAATACATTAAACATTGGATACTATTCAGGTAAGCAGTAGATATTTTTTATTAGAACACATAGCAAATATTCTGAAAATATATAACTGCAGAAAGTGCTGAAAGGATGCTCCAAAGCTGGTGAAATTTCTAGTATATTATGCAGACCTATTTATAGCACACAGTTTTAGTGTCAGTAAGAACTGCTAAACAGAAGACATACACTAAAACAGAAATGTTTTCATGGAAATTCCTAGTAATTCTAATGATGGGAAACACACACATCTTTATCCTACTTGTTTAATAAATATGTGTCTTGTAATAAATCTCAAAACATTTAGACTGTTTGTGAGACCAAGCAGCCAAGGGCATTACAGCAAAGTCCTCACTCCACTAACATTTGTCATAAGACTTTATAAATGCTATGGCAAACAACCTAATTTTGGTGCTAGTATCATCTTCCTCAGAGGCTGTCTAGGCAGCTCTCCAGGGCCGCTTGCCCTCTAGTGTCTCTCTAGATGTGGTTCCCTTCTTCCCCTTCCTCCCGAGGTCGAAGGTGAAAAGGTATTTCTTCTCTCTCCTTCAGAGCATTGATGATTTTGTCAAGAGCCCTTTCTCATTGCGGTTGTTTGGTTTGCTAGGGCCAGGGACCTGTTCCTTCCATATACCTGAAGGCTCATGCCACCCTCTCCTCAGCACTTGCTCACTCACCTCCTGGGCTCACCATCACCCACAAGCTGAAGCAAGAAGCCTGAGGCCTGCTTTGCAAAAAGGAAGGGAGTTCCAGGAACATGCAGGGGAAAAAAAATCTCAGGAAAAAAGCAGATCCTGGTAAAATTTGGTCATAGAATCATTTAGGTTGGAAAAGACCTTTAAGATCATCAAGTCCAACCGTAAACCTAACACTGCCAAGTCCACCACTAAACCATGTCCCTAAGCGCCACGTCTACACATCTTTTAAATACCTCCAGGGATGGTGACTCAACCACTTCCCTGGGCAGCCTGTTCCAATGCTTGACAACCCTTTCTGTGAAGAAATTTTTCCTAATATCCAATCTAAATCTCTCCTGGTGCAACTTGAGGCCATTTCCTCTCATCCTATCACTTGTTACTTGATTTTATTTTTTTTTAAATATTAAGGTCTTTGTTAAATTAAAAAAAAAAAGGGGGGGGGAGCATTTTCCTTTAGTATTTCTTCCATAAGACTGAAATGCTACAGCATGCAGGAAGACTATGAGTATAAGTGATGGGAACCTAAAAGACTAAGGGCAGGAAGATTTGTATTATCTCCAAAACAGTATTTCCTCTTAGGCAATATAAAACCAGAACTGGAAGTTAAAAGTTTAAAAGTCATCCATCAACACAGTGAGGTCCATTTTTTTTAGATGAAACTCTATTGCCAGCATTCTTCCCACCCATAATTCTGTGGGAATACTGGGAACTGAAAAACCCCAGGTGGTAAATATGATCCCGTAAACTTGAAACTGAGAAAGGGCTTTCCTCCCAAGCTTGAAGTGGCAGGTTAAAAGAATTTCCTTTCCCAAAAACAAATATGAAGTTGCCAGAGAGATATTGTGAACAGTTTTATTACCCATCTGCTTTGCAATAATGTACCCACTGACGACTTGATTGCTCTATGCAAAGGCAAGATAAAGGCTAATACTATATGGGCTAAAAAAAAAGGACAGATTTTGATTTTACCTCTGCACTCCAGCGTAACTCTACTGACACCATGGACTTATTTGTTATTATACTGGTGTGAAATGACATTCTTAACCCTGAATTTGAACAAAGAAATATATTACACTGTAAGGGGAAAGTGGGGGCATGGTGGGGGGTGAAGAGAAAAGAACACTCAGTGCATGCAGTTCACAGAGTAATCCCCCTTGTGCTTTCACATTAAAGTATGACTTGCCAGGTCACAGAGGAGGGAATCCACTTCTGAGGGTAAAGTAAACTTTTGTCTCCTAATTAACAGTTTCTGCTGTTAAGCATTTGAGATACTTGGAAAGCAGAAACGCTTTAGGTAGAATTTGCATATGTACTTGTGCAACACACTTCTGCTTATTTTGTTCCTTCAAATGTTTTCAAAAGCTTTAAGTTATGATTTTGAATTTCCAGACATTTCTGCCAATGCTAAAGAGCTATTCACCAACTTTACAAGAACTCCGCTGCAGTCTCTTTGTAAGAGAACAGTGTGCTACTTCATTCAAACTTAATGAGTTGAATAACTTGGCATCTAATTGGACTTTAGATCACTGCTTGTCTTGTTAATGCAGTGTTAAAACTGAAGGTGACCAGATATAATCGCAGTAAAGACTATTTTAGTACTCAGTATGCTACATGAGATCATATTTTAATTCCTATTAAATAGACTTCATTTAGCAATACGAAATGCCAAGTATCTCTCTGTGCAGGTACCTGTTGAGCACCCCCCCATGCTAATTTGTGATACAACGCTAAATAATAATTAACTTAAAGTGCCAAAAATACCCCTGGAAAGATAATTCCAGCAGATAAAACTACAAGCTTTTTATTTTCTCTAAATTTCCAATCTATTAACCTGTGGTACAAGTTGGGCCTCCTTCCATCTTACCATTCTGGGAATGAAATAGGATGGCTAGATGGTCTGTAGTTATTACAGGCAGCTTTGTATCACATTAATATGCTTTGGGGCTATCTAAGGATCTCAAAAAGATATCCCAAAGAAAATAAGAAAAGTAATGAGGATGAAAGACCAAACCATGACCCTGAATGGTAATGTGTGATACAGAGGAGTGAGAGGTGAATTCAAAAGCAGTGTCAAATTGTATGGAGAGAGCATAAATGTGGAACTGTTGAAGGCCTCTATTCTGCAGTACTTAAGCATGTGTTTGTTTTGAAGCATGTGACTCCCTCTTATCCAAAAACAAATACAATACCACATATAGACATACTCTTGGGTCTTTCATCAGACTTAGGTCCCAGTTAACAATTTTGGCTATGCCATAAGGCCTAAAAAAATTCCTTTGCCTGTTCCCAGAGCACCTACCATGCCATTTTTTGAACGCTTGCCAAACTGCGTGCCCTTGTGTTGTGCAGTCCATGCAATGCAATTTAAGAGGGAATATAAGGGGAACAGACATGACTTGAACTATGTCTGAAAGACTGATCCAGATTTGATTGACACCTTATCTTTTAAAGCCTTATAATCTGCTGGACAGAATATTGTAGGTGCTCATCTGCCTTGAGAGTTAGATTTTGTACTATACCATCTTATAGCTACAGTCTAGTGATTTATTCATAGGAGGAAGCTATCAAATATTAACCATTTCAAGGAAAAAAAGTTTATGTAAGTAAGGCAAGCATTTGGAACAGCAAGCCTGATGAATGAACACTTAATTACATCCTCTGTCCTTAATTTTGGTTAAGTAGTACACCATATTTGTGTCATAGAAAAAATCTGAAATACTTAAGCACACTGCCAGTGATTTTTGTGCTTTATGAACTGTACCACAGGTAATATGTACAATCTGAAATGTTTGTGAAGCCTTAAGATTTAGACTACCTAGATCTAGTGGTACTAAAAGTGAAATGTGGTCAAGGCGGGACCATTCCTTTTGCCTTCAGACAGTAAGAATTCAGTCAGATACAGTCTGCTTGAAATAAAAGAAAAACTACTGGGGCATAGGAAGCAGGCTTGCATTTTTTGCACTTTTTCTTCATTCTTCTAATATTCCATACATATTTTAAGGTGCTTGTCGCTTCCAACATCACAGAAAGTTATTATGCAGATATTTGATCTGCCCCAAAAGGAATTCAGCGTTTCAAGAAAGCCATTAAATTATGCACAATGTTAGGCTATGACCATCTATTCTTATCTCAATTACAGTTGCTGGCTGTCTTCTATTTCTGCTCCCATTTCACTGCTTTCTTCCCCCCACTGCTTAGTTATGTCCTAGTTAAAATTCAATAGCAAGACTTTCGGGAGAAGTGTCAGGTCCTCCATTGATACAATTCTGTGATCTATGAGAACAGCAGGGAAAATAAGTTTGAATAAGAAAAGTACTGATGGTTTTGTACATGCTGTATCATATTGTTGTTAAATATTTCCCTTAATCATAGATTCATAGAATCATTGAGGTTGGAAAAGACCTCTAAGACTAAGTGCCGCATCTACTCGTCTTTTAAATACCTCCAGGGATGGGGACTCAACCACTTCCCTGGGCAGCCTGTTCCAATGTTTAACCACTCTTTCAGTAAAGACATTTTTCCTCACATCCAATCTGAACCTCCCTAATGATTGGAGGTGGAAAAAATATTTTCTCTCTAAAACTATTTGGAACATGTAGAAGAAAAACATGTTTGATCTTAAGATTTTCAAGTTCATCTAGCAGGTTTTCAGCTGGAAGACACTTGTATCCTAAAAGATCCAATAGATTCAAAAAAGAGACTGCTTGTTTTACTTCCATAAATCATTTTTGCTCATCCTGATTTGAATGTAAGCTTTCCCCAACTGCCCAGACTTATGTATATACTTTGTAGGTCTCCTTCTAATAATACTCCCACTCAGAAACTCCACTTTGGATCTGAAATATTTTTTGTCAAAGCTTTTGTTGATCCTGTCATTTCACTAATCAGCAATCAGCTATCAAAAAAAAAAAAATTCTGAAAACTTTTCACACAGCTCATGTGGTGATAGTATTACTGTATTCCAGAATAAATGTGGTGTCGTTCATAATGGTGTATCTTACCAAGTATTTAACCTAGCTCCTCTTCAGTATGGGGATGATATAAAGGCAGGTATTTAATGGAAGCTTTTCCATTAGCCTAAATATGTTAAATTGGCAGGTAATGGACTTGTGTGATTACCAGGAACTTCAGTTTTTCGATCAGATAGAAATACAACAGGAATGGAGTCTCTTTCTGAACTTGGATACTTCTATTCTCCATGAGAGACTCTGCAGAGATTCTTCACTTCATTGAGGTTATGTGGGAGATGTATGCAGATATCTTTGTGATTTCTTTGGCAAGGATAGGTCCAAGTTACATTACGGGAGCATTTTTGAGCTTATTTGGAATCTTTGGAAATTAAGAAGCTCATTATTTTCAAATGATCCCACTCTGACATAATGCAGCACTTGTCTCTTAGATGGTGTTTTTAATTCAATTTTGTCACCTTCCCAGGGAAACTAAAGTACGTGTACATTTCAAAATTGTGAACTATGCATGCAATGTGTAACAGTGTTGGGGTTTAACCCAGCAGGCAGCTAAACACCACACAGCCATTCGCTTACTCCTCCCCACCCCCAGTGGGATGGGGAAGAGAATTGGGGAAAAAAAAAGTAAAATTCATGGGTTGACATAAAGACAGTTTAATAGGACAGAAAAGGAAGGGAAAATAATAATAATGATAAAAGAATATACAAAATAAGTGATGCACAGTGCAATTGCTCACCACCCACCGACCGATGCCCAGCCAGTCCCCGAG
>NW_008795122.1:1262157-1288946 GCF_000699145.1 Aptenodytes forsteri | reverse complement strand
CAGGGCATGAGAAACTGAAAAGTCCTTGACTAGTGTAAGCACTACTTAGCAACAACTGAAACATCAGTGTATTATCAATATTATTCTCACACTAAATCCAAAACACAGCACTGTACCAGCTACTAGGAAGAAAATTAACTCTATCCCATTAAGAAGCTCATTATTTTCAAATGATCCCACACTGACATAATGCAGCACTTGTCTCTTAGATGGTGTTTTTAATTCTATTTTTGTCACCTTCCCAGCGAAAATAAAGTACGTGTACGTTTCAAATTGTGAACTACGCATGCAATGTGTAAGTGTGTCCTTTCATCACACAGGAGCTCTTTATCCATCTTTTGACCTGATAATCTATCTTTAGGGGCACCGCTGAGCCTAGTATATGACAGGGGAACCACAGTAGTGTGTTTATCAGTGGCTAATACTCTCCTATGTAGCTAACCTGAGGAATCAAGAATTTAAAAAGGCAAGCCTGGCATAGCCCAACCACAGAGCCTTTGTGTAAAGATGGAAATGTCTAAAAGGTCAGCTACAGAGTGAAGTGGTCCAAGAAGCCCTGTGGACAGGCAAGCTTTGTGGACAACAGCTACTCTCCGTAGACATCGCTTTGGTACTGCTTGCAGAGTTATCTGTTTAGACAAATTAATAATACCTGTTACTGGGAGGTACTGAGAGCTCTCAAGTGATACTTGTGTTTGGATATGGTGCATTTCACAAGATCAGACCCAAGAGCAGGAAATTATCTTCAGAGCTCTTTCATTTTAAAATAGAGCTGTATTTCTTTAATCTTTAAGACTCTGTGAGGAACTGTACTCTATATTCTCTTTAGATTCAAAAATATGGTTTCTATTATTGAGTATATGAACTTTAACTCTATTAAACAGAATATGGTGGTGGGAAGGGGAATGTAGTTTATACGGTAAACATATGCCTGTGGGACTGTGAAGAAGTGAATTGTTAAAATGGTTCCAACATATAAAGGATGCATAAAAATCTCACAAAAGCCTGAGATGCAAAGTTAATGCTGACAGTGTATAGTGCAGTAAGCTAATAGTACCTTTATTGTAGACATCTGCAGTGAAGGATCCTCTTGGGATCACCATTTGCTTGCCCAGGGAATTTGTTGACATGTTAGATGTCAGCATCCACAAGTTTTATGGACTGGAACAGAAGGGTGTTCCCTGATCTAAGTTTTATAGGCAAACTCTTTAGTTAGTGATGTAGCATTTGATAGTACTGTTGGACTGGGGAGGGAGACAATTTGTCAGGTCATAGCTTGAGACTGGATTTGTCCATGTGTGCCAAGGAAGAGTATTCTGGTGCAGAATACTCTTGACATCGCATAAAGTGTTAAATATTAGCTTAAAATCATCTGTACTAGTCTCAGACTTCAGTAAATATTCTTAAGCAGTTGTTAAATTACAGAGAAATTCAAATAGTATTGCATTCTATATCAAATATCAAATGAAAGCAGCATCATTAATGACACACTAATGAATACCACATGAATTAATAATAATCAGCTACTTTTTGAAGTCTCCCTGGCTTCTATCTGTCTCTTACATCACTTCAAATAATTAATTGCTTAATGCTTTTCACCTTTGACAGACAGAAATAAATTGCAGATTAAAAACACCTGTGTTGGCAGTGGCAGAGCAAAGTAGTACGGCTGCTTGCTGCCAGTCTAGAGGGACGATGTATTTTGTCCTGCTGAGCCTGCCTTGCCCAGGTAGTAATATACAGATAAAGGAGGCTGATATTGTATTACTCATTTTAGTCAAAAATTCACCCTGACCCACAGACTTTTTGTAGTTTTTCCCCATCGACAGAGCCGAATCAGTACCTCTGAAGTCTCCAGTCCTCTTTGTAGCACTGCTGCAGGGCGATTGGCAGCAATAACTTTCCTCTCGAGCTTGTTTGTGTCAGTAGGTGACAAGGCACTGCAACAGAGCCTCAGTCCCTCCTGCTGAGATGAGTCAGGGTGTCAGAGGTCTTTTTTAGGGTTACCTCTCTGTTGAGAATTGCTTTATCACCTTGGTCGATAAGTGACCAACCAGTTGGAAGAAATTCCAGTCCCAGGGACCTGGGATAAATATGAATGACAGCCTTATGTAAATGCAAACAAACACCTTAATGTAACATTGTTTATTCTGGAAACTCCCTGGCCCTGAGGATTTTATTATTATTTTTATTATTTTTCTTTATAGATACTAAGGAACTCAGTTGCTTGGAGACCTGCATCTTTTTATCTGTGCTAAAAACCAGGTAAGGTCAATTATTGAAATAAAGTTGCAGTGACCAGAGAATACATGAGAAGCACGTTAATTTTTAATCAGTTTGAAAATGGGGAATCAGTCATGATTCGTTCTTCTCAAAAGATTTAAAGTTGCAGATTGTGCAATCTTGCTATTTCAAAAAGTATGGGAAAGTGTCTGTGGCAGGAATTGTCCCCCGTTGTGTACTCTGCTTTATTCCACGAGTGGCAACCTCGTTACAGCGCTGGATGTTACAGTGCTGGATGCAAGAGTATTGTTTTTGTAAATGTTATAATTGGCAATACTGATATATATTGTACTGCCCAGGTGATGTATAGGTTTCATACCTCAATTTATTATTTTTTAGTCATTTTTTTAAATTTCTTTTATGGCTTTACGATAAAGTGTGCAAGAGAGAGAGAAGGCACGGGTGCTCTGTGATTCAAAGTGAAGGAAAACCCAAATGCCTGTCTCTCAACCTCTGATAAATGCAGCTCACAGCATTCAACTGCTAATGCAGAATTTAATCCTAGTTCCACATTTTCCCTTCCTCAACCTTTTAAATTTGATACAGAATGGCAACTTCCTACTTTATTCTAAATGCTTTTTAAATGCACGTTTTCAAGCTCTAAAGTTACTGGAGGGTTCTTTGCATAAAATGATGTTACCCTGTGTACATAGAGAAAAATGGAGGGTAACAGGAATTTGTTGTGCTAGACAGTGATAGCTAGACTTTCAGATATTTAAAACTCTGGGAAAGATACTACAGTAAAAAAAAAAAAAAAAAAAGGCTGCTTCTGCATACTTCTGTGCCAATAATCACCACAAATTCCTTGCAGAAAATTCTCCAGGCAAAATTGTTTCTCACAGGTATAATTATGCTAGACAGAAGGAGCTGCAGGGGCCAGTTCCCAACCTGGACAGCCTGTATTCTCCTAAGGTCAGGCCCGTAGCGGTAGCAACTCCAGCTCTAGGACTGCCAGGCTGTACCTGCCTGAAGGATTTCTGCCCTCTCTAATGCTTTAAGGTGTGTAAGCACAGCGTTTGGGGAGGGGACAGAACAGGGGAGAAACAAAGTCAGCTATTAATGGCAAAGAAACTTCAGGCAGAAAAAGGCAGTGGTGGAGGAGCAAAGGGACTTGCTGTACCAGTGACCCAGGTGGCACTGGCGGTGCCTGGGGACTGCTGGCTGTTCAGCCCCATCCCTGTGCCACTGTGCTAGATGAGGTGTTGGCACAGGGACTGTGAGTAGGAAGCAGAGCTGATGGTAGTAAATCCTGCAGAGGAAGTAACATGAAAGTGAGGAAAGATTTGACTGCAAGGAAAAGTAAAGGACAAGTGTTGTGGTTTAACCTCAGTCGGCAACTGAGTACCACACAGCCGCTCGCTCACTCCCCTCCCCCCCCTCCCCCGGTGGGATGGGGGAGAGAATTGGAAGAGTAAAAGTGAGAAAAAACTTGTGGGTTGAGATAAAAACAGTTTAATAATTGAAATAAAATAATAACAGCAATAATAATAATAATGTAATAATAATAATACACAAAGCAAGTGATGCACAGTGCAATTGCTCACCACCCGCCGACCAATGCCCAGCCAGTCCCCGAGCAGCGGCCCCCCCGGCCAGCTTTCCCCAGTTTATGTACTGTGCATGACGTCACATGGTATGGAATGTCCCTTTGGCCACTTTGGCTGTGCCCCCTTCCCAGCCCCCCGTGCACCTCCAGCCTTCTCAGTCGGCAGAGCATGGGAAACTAAAAAGTCCTTGGCTAGTGTAAGCACTACTTAGCAACAACTAAAACATTGGTGTGTTATCAACATTGTTCTCCTCCTAAATCCAAAACACAGCACCATACCAGCTACTAGGAAGGAAATTAACTCTATCCCTGCCGAAACCAGGACAAGAAGGCAGAAGTGATCTAGAAAAAACATATGAAGCAGAAACAGAAAAGAAAAGCAAGGGGAAAAATAAAAGAAAAAAAAATGGGGCAAGCAAACTAAAAGCAAAGCAATAACAACATAAGCTCAGAAGTGTTTTGCACTGGTATTACAAAACAAAAATTCCACTGGGAAAGGAGGGCAAGCACTGGGTTAAGACAAGAGAGACAAGAGGCAAGATTTCACTGCGCCTAAAAGCATCTTGTTGAGATGAATTTTCTTTATGCATCCGTACCCTTTACCTAAGTGCAGTAAGAATAGTTTGGGGCTTGTTGGATATGAAATATATTTATGATTTTCTGCTCTCAAATAAATGTTCGATTTTGTTCAAAAATTGTTTTCTTTATTTACCCAGGGCATGTACTTATGCTGCCAAAGCTAAATGTCACTCCTATCTGCTAGAAATATTCTGTTCTGGGTAATAGCCCAATGCCTTTAAAATTCAGTGTATTATGCTTTAGTTAAAAATAACGGCCAATATATCTGTATTTCACAATGAATAAGTGTATTAATTATGAGACAAATCACACTAGATACTGTTTGCTGCTCAATTCGCTTTGAATTTCAATGAGTAATAACCTGCTTTAAAATAAAGGACGTTTTTAATGCATCCAACAATGATGAAGTAGACTAATTACACGTAATAAATCTATTTTTATTGAAATCTGAATGACTACACTTGTCATTGGCTCTCAGAACTATGCTATACTCATTTGAATTATATACCTTGATATATATCAACTAATTATATATTTGTTCCACTCCTAATTAAAAAAAACAAGTAGAATTTCATCAAACCCAATTTTCCTGAAGTCGCGGAGGTAAAGCTCCTCTTGACCTAAATGGAAGCTATGTTAATTCTGCATTTTAAGGCAGGAGCAGTCTGTTTACCTTAAGACTGTTGCAAAACAGAATATACAGCACTAGAAACTAAGTACTAGTTCAAAAGGCAGGGAGAAAGCAGGGAAAAGAAAAATGGTGCTAACCCAGGGCAGCACTAACCCACGCAAAGTTTGGCTTCTTGTGGTACGCTGGCTTACAAGCTTCCTCCCAGATGAGCTGGCAGGCTTCAGGCTGCTGTTAGCCCCAGAGTTAAAATCCAGACCCTCTTCAGAGCAATCCTTTTCCTCATCAGTAGAGAAAAACTGCAGGCTCCATGGATTTCTGTGGCACTTTGTTCTCCTGATTCAATAAAAGTCATATAAGCATCTTTAATCTCCTGGTGACGGAGGCACCAAGCAGTCCCCTTGCCCCACTGTCATGAACAAGAATTTCAGAAATGCTGAAAACTCCTTCGCCTGGCTGTCACAAACATATGCTCATTTAATGGCTACAGGAAAGAGTCCCTAGTTCAGCTTCAAGGAGACCGTTTATAGTCTGATACAGGTTGCCTCCTGAGTTGAAACATAGAGGCAAAGTTGTTCTGTGCCTTCTGAGACTCCCCGAGGCAATAGGAATTACAGCCACAGAGACTTCAAAATAAACTGAGCCGCCCCAGCCTTGGCAGCTGCCTAGTCTGACCTTGGGGTGAGATCTCACTTACTGGCAACCTGGGTGTCACCTGCAGGCAGAAAGGCTGTACCATGATGCTCCAGACCCATGACCGGGAAAAAAATTCACGGGCTGTCATCTTAAGTTTTAATTTTGCTTTGTGTAAGCCTCAGCAGCGTTCACTTAAACTTAGCTGTTTAAGCACTTACACCTGCTAGTATATTCATTTGCTGGAATATTAATAGAAAGGGAGCACAAAGGGTACAATCAGTCTAACTTAATTTCAAAATTTAAATAAATGATCATGCATAAGTTGTTTTTCTCCAGTATTCACCATTTCTTATTAGGATGCAGTATGACATGTCCTGTTTTCACATTTCATATGCTGCATATTTCAAGTAGCAAATCTAGGCCCTTAAGATGATGGCTGGCAACTCGAGAGAGAAAAACATAAACAACTTGGAGAAAAAATTGAATATAATAAAAATAATCTTGAAAATATTCCAAGGCTAAGTCAATTCAGAAATATGTTCAAAATATGGAGTGTGAACGCTGGTTTTCCATAATACAGATGGAATCAATGCAAGCAGAATATTGACCACAGATTAAGTTCACCTTATCGATAAAGACGAACTTTTGCAATCTCCACCATCTGAAGATCCATCATGTGCTTCCTATCAATCCTGAAAAAAAAATCTTTCCATCGTTAGCAAGGTTCCATTTTTCACTTAAACAGCATCTGAAAACAGTTTCTCATCAACTCAGTTCCTAAAGAAACGTAGCTACTGTGTTTTTTCCATTTCTTCATCTATAACAATAGTCTTTTTTTTAGAGATTAATATCCGTTTCTTAAACACTGTTGAGGGAAAAAAATATTTAATAAATAATAGCGTTACCCTGAAGGTAAACTTTAAAGGGCACAGCGGACTCTGCAAGAAAATATTAAATTATATATCAAAACATAAATACCTAAAAAGAGTGAAACAAGTATCTTCTATTAAGAATATGCAGTACACATTCCAAAACACATATCTATAATTGGAATAAAGATAGTGAAGCTAATGTGACATTCAGATCTTATTCTGTTCCTACAATTAACTGGTTGATCTAACCCACATTTAAAAACCAATATTTTCATTTGGCAGCAAACAGCTGCCAGTGGAAGGAACATCGCCAAACAGTGAGTTTGTGGTTATTTAAAATGAACATTGAACTATTTTGGTCTTAGATGGGTCATAAGAGTTAGAACAAAGCACATGTTTTCCAGACTGGTGGAGATGGCATTTATAGCACAAAATGGCACAACTCCTCTAACCAGCGCTAAATAGGGCTGAGTAATCCTTGTCTCAGGTATGGCTCCTTTCATCAGAAGGTGCCGTACAGTTGTATCAGGAAAGAGTAGTGCTGACAACTGCCTGAAGGCTAGACTCAGCTCAAAAGCTCATTTGACATATAATCAAAACCCACGAATGGAAAAACTGAACAAATAAAAAACCTCCAACATCTTTTCCCTTACATATAAAGCAATAGATCAACTTGCTTTTCATAGTTCAAGTTCAAACTAAGTCTATGTCCCAAACAGGCATGAAAAATCATACCATTTAAATAACATATACGCTCCAATTATGACTCTATAAGTGATATTCTTTAGTCCTGTAATCTGCAAGTACAGAAACTGTTTGTGTCTGATTTTTACCAAATATAATAACAGCATAGAGCTTGATCATTAGCACTTAAGAAAGCATCACGAGCTTCAGTATTAGTAAGTGTGTTATCAAGGCTAATTGCTCATTTCATTAGCTTGTTCTCAAAGTTGTGCAATTCTTATTCAATAGACTAATAATATTGCTTTTCTCAAGATAGTTTATTGATAGTTTCACAAATTGACAGAGAAAATATGTTTTCCCTGAAGAGAAAGAAAAAACAAAAGGTTGCAAAAAAATTTAAGAACGGAGAAATGAATAACAAACTGTAATTAGTTGTGCAATAGTGAAGTATTACAGAGATTTCACTTTGCCAGTAGAAGGATTAGTTCCTGAAAACCATCCTGGAGAATAAGATCCTTGAAGAAAGCAAACATGCATTGTTGAGTTGTATGGACTAGGAAATCACAAGAGACTTTTCTCTCTGGCGTTCAATTTAAAAGGACTTTTGAGCCTTGTTTTGCTTTTATCTCAGTGGTAACTCAGAAGTGTTAGTTATCATCAGAAAGTGCTTCCACTAAGTCCAGAACTCTTTCTAGAAACTTTATTTGAGAATCTCTCTCCCTTTCAGACTTCCGTCACTAAGGATTCCTATGCATATGGTAAATATAAAGAGGTTCTAGTTCAGACTTTTCGTAGTATACTTTACAAAAATTCAGCTTTAAATCTCATCTGGTAATGGAATGCTATTAACATGACAAAAGCAAACTTCATGTATTATAAAATTATGCTTCATTGTGATTATTTAGAAATACAATATGCCTATAAGTGCATTTAAATTACAGTAAGCAAAACAGCACTTTATGAACAGTTGGGTGGTGTTGGGTTTTGGGTGATTTCTCTTTTTAATGGACTGAACCACCCACTAAAAGATTTCTGGTTTCTTGGATGATTCATTAATGCTTCCTTCATTTTCCAATTTCTATGGGACCATCTGGCCCATCTTTGTAGAAAGGCATTTAGCTGTAAATATATTTTACAGTCTTTCTCAATTTAAAAGTAGTTGCCCAGCTGCTTCACAGAAACTGTCAGCAATTGGTAAACTCCTCAGAATTGCCAGCCTTCATTAGTAATCCAATCAGGATGTAGTTTAAAATACTGCAAATCAGATTATGCTCCATTGGACAGGAATTGGAGTGACATGATGTGCTGGGTTATCTTATTTTGCATCTGTGATTCCCTTTAATCCAGGAGATAACACGCACTTTCTTTTGAAGGGAGGGCACTTAGACTGAGATTGGCTGTCCCCATGCATGTATGTGCTCATGTGTGTGTGTTCCCCCAAAAACAGTACTGTTCAGGTTTTATCTGTCTCATTGAATTGAATTCAATGTCAGGCATTGGTAGCATGAGTTATATGCAGTATTGGCTATGCTTTTCAGTTCCTGTTTTATCTGGTTTAGAGTAATTAGAACTGTAAATTTGTGTTTTTCTGATTTGAGTGGATTTTAGATCAGTTTCTTTCTCTCTCCTTATTAGCTTCTGTACTATCAAAACCATATTTCTTTAATAGCTGGCAGTGCTTGCTGGTAATAAGATAAAAAATGTGGAGGTAAGGCAATAAGGCTGGCACTTGGCTGCATTAAACAATTACATTAGTACATCATTTCTGTAGTTGCGAGACTCTCTGGTACAATATGCAGGTGGGAATATTTAGAAGAAGAACAGTCTGATTAAAATTAATTTCAACACATGGAGAATCTTATGTGTTAGAGATCAAGGTGTACAAGGACTTGGATGGATACAGAATTCCGCATTTATTTATAAGGCATCTATATTGCTCAAATAAATATGTGTATAGAAAACCTGCCATTTTACACTGGACTGTACACTCATTCAACTATTACTTTCAGTAGTATTAGATTTTCTGCTGGGACAACTCATATAAGTCATTAGTGAGGGAGTAAAGTTTACCCTGTCTAGCCAACTGGTGTTTCCTACAGTACATTTCACTATGTTACACTCAAAAGTAACTCTGAACTTTGTGCTTTATACTGGTATTCCGAGTTACTCGTTGCTACAAGAAAAGAAAACAGGGTGCCCAATACCTGCTACTCAGCTGTAGAAATCTCATCATTTGTTAAAGGCTGAAAAGTCTGCTCGTTTTTATCAGTTGGATGCAATCAGAGTTGTATTATAGAACTTTTATCAATTGTATTTTATATGCCTCTAATTAGTTGAGCCTTCAGGAACAGCTTTGAAACTATGAAGAGGACATGAAAACTTTATTTAAAAAATTCTTTGAGATATTAATACACTACTTCCAGTTGAACTGAAGATTTTCTAGGTGTGAGATATAAAGGGAAATGTTAACAGAATAATGTGATGTCGGAGAAGTTTGTCTAGTCTTTATTTTCAAGAGAAATTTAGAAATAGGTAAGAGTGTGAAGATAGATTCTGACAGACAGGTCTATACAGAGTAGATAAAAGAAGATAAATTTCTAGACAATCATGTCTTTGGGATCTATTCAGTCTCAGTCAACAGGACAGAGGGACATCATTTAAATGAGTGGAGGAGAAGAGAGACAGAAATTGTGCTAGAGGTTTGAAATCATTAAAATCGCATTTCGCTAGTTTTGTCGAATCTGTAATTGAATAGTAATAAAAAAAATACTAAAAGTATATGTCTTAGTGGTATGAAAAGATTAAAGTTTAGCAAGTAACTTCTGCTCTTTAAAAATACTGTGATAATAAATCTACTTTCTGACACAAAAGAAAGTCATCTTACAGTTCATTGTGTAATGCATTCACGTCCTCCAAGCAATATTTTTGGTTAGCTTTAGGGAGGAAATTATGGAGTGTTGGAAGTGACAAGTATCCATTATCAGATGTTTGGTAGGGGTGATTTTCCTTAATTAAATCCATTGTTTATGGAGTCATTGGCACTCAGCTAGCAGAAAGTTTCAAGATAACTACTTTTCTTATAGGCAGTTGCATGGAATTATTTGAGTGTGTTTGGTTACTTTATGAAATTCAGAGAGCTCTGCTGATTCTGAATTTCATGTATCTTTTCATTTTTGTCTACTATCAATGTGATCTGTGAAGACTTTGGCTTTTCAACTAAATCCCCCAGTTCAGTTCATTCCAGGCATAGTTTGAAGACTCATCCTAGTGGATAATTACACATTTCATGGCATTTTTATGAGCCTTTGCTTCATGGCTTGTGGATGTCTGTATTTCATAAGCTTTATAGTCCATGAAATAAAGGGGTTGTGTTGCAGTACTTTCAACAGCTTATACATATAACCTGAATGCTAATTTTTAGGAACTGAGATTTTAGACAAGTGGCATCGTTTTCCTCTTGCAGTTGGGAGTCATTTCTGACTCTATTGAAGTGAATGGAGCTAGGCTAATAAAAAGCCTTTGAAAATCCCGTTGGTTCCTAAATACCGTATGGTTTCCAGTGGAATTTCTTCTAATCTCCATGGAATTAGGAAGGAACTCGCTATATCTTCATACATTTTTGTTGACTATGAGACTGCTAAACACAGACTATTCAAGCAAAATAAACAGTAACGTACAACACTTTTTCCACAACTGAAAAACTAATATGTGAAGTAGTGATTGTATCAATACACACTCAGCTATCAGAAAAGTAAGCAAAAGGGAAATGAAAAATGGTACATGAAGGGAAGAATGAAAACAGGAGGAAAATGCAATCCAGCTGTCATCTCCAGAAAATGATCCAAAGGAACAGCTGCGGTCAATTCTCAAGTGTGAGAAAACAGCTTCCATGTTCGTGTGAAGACTGCTATCATTCTGTCCTTGTCATGTTTAAATATTAGGCTTACTTTTGTTTAACTATTCAGTAAAGAGCAGTTACGAAATTTCTTTCCTACAGGATTTGGTGATTGATCCTTTATTCAGATCTTCATAAAATATCCACCAAGATCTACCAGTGAGTTAGCTCTTTTGACTGGTAATACTGACGATTTTATTAACATAAGTGCAAAAGAGAATGGAATAGTTATATTCAGAAAGCCATAGTTTAAACCCCTTATTCTATATGCTATTAAATGATATTGCTGTGGATAAAGCAATGGATGCATTGGATACACAGGATATATTCCATAGCTCTGGCTTAGACTTCCTCTGTGATTTTGCTGTCATAAATGATTGCACAGTATACTAGGGTAAATCACAGAGATTTCATAATTTCTTCCCTTTTTCTCTTTTTGGTCTGTTCCTTGTTTCTCTTCTCTCTTTCGCTTCACCTATACTAGCAGTAGGAAAATGAGATAAAAAGATCAATGACATGATACTTATCCTTCCACACCACTTTCTATTCCAGTTGCCAATGTTTAACTCATGGATTAGGCATTATTTAGCCTTAAGAATTCTCTATACTATTTAAGAGCAAAATACACACATACATGCAAAACACACATGCACATATTTACATATATTTATAGATTTATATACAATTTGTATAGCAGTCAATTTTCATTATGTGGTTATACAAAAATGCAAGGACATTAATTTGACAAAATGAAAGAAAGGGAAAGCTGATAAAATATGAATAGTATAATTCTCTTAAAGAGGGCTAAGAAAATGAAATGCATATTTCTATTGCAATCCAGAACTTATTCTTAGAGAGAGATCTCACCAAGTAGAGAAATGTCTGTTCCAATATTACTTTTAAAAGATTAACAATAACTAATCAGATAGTTCTGATTTGATTCGTTTTGTGGGGTTTCAGCTCTATCATGTGAGAACCTCAATCGTTCTGGTACTTGATAAACACAATATTGAAATGCTTTGTCAAAATACTGTATAAAAACTTATAGACTTGTTAATATTTTCAGTGGACCTTATAAGAAAATGTGCAGTATTTTGGCATCTCTTTCCCTAGTCCCAGCCATGACCAAGAATCACAGAACATGAAAAGGAAAATAACCCGACAATAAGTTATGCAAAACTTGCTTGAAATTGAAGTGGTTTGCTTGGTAAAGATTCAAATCAGCTATTGTTTTAAATGATTCTTCAGTGTTTTGCTGGTCAAATAGGATGGAACTGCTACAACAAGATTTGAGGTAGGCTGCATTTCAATGATGAAAATGATAAACTGGCGTATTCTGGAGGAGGATATGAGCTCTGTAACTTGACCATTAGTTCAGTTGAAGATCTGAAATATTATATTACATTTCAACATCACTATCCCTTTGATTATGGATCATTTAAAAAGGGGTTCTAATCCCAGGTGACTTCTAGTGATAAAAAATATATCAAAGAAAATGAAAAGGACATATGTATAACTTGCAGCTGCGAAGGTCTCAGGAACCATATGTGAGAAATAAAAGCATAGTTATTCAGTGACTGAAAGCATGTCACTGGACAGAACAGTGACTTTGATCCTGATGTATAAATGGGGAAAACAAAGTAGCTTTAGAATTTTGGACATGGGCTCTATAACTTTTTTTGGGGAGACTGAAATAATAAATTAAAAAACAACATCATAATGTATTTTTTTCCAGCCTAACCCTTTATTTGCTTTGGCTTTACTTTTGGATGGTTTACTTTGTATTTATTAATAGCATTTATGAGCCTATTTTACAAAACTACTTTTTTTTTCTGGTCTGTGTTTTTAAAACAATACATTAAAAGTTAATATAAAAAAAATAGCTACAGGAGAACTATAAATTATAAGTAAACCAAACATCTGAAGTTAATTTAGTATTCAAGGTTTGGTTTGAACCTGTGACACGTTGAAAAAAATCTGAATCTAAACCATACACAACAGGACATGCATTGATTTTTGTGTTTTCCATTTTACATAGTGGACATTGATTTGCATTCCTAATAAGGCCATTAATAACAGACTGAAAGGAAGGGTAATAGTCATCCGGTATATCTGTAATAAGTAGGAATATCAGTCATTAACTACTATGCCTGTAGTCACTTTCTCAGTATAAAATTGTCTATAGGTGCCCTCTTACTATATACAGAGAGAGTATACCACAAAAGAGATTTTTCTGAAGTTTTTACTGGTCTCAATAAAAATCAATATTTACTTCAGATATTACTTTGTGCCCAAAGAAAAATGAGAATCAAGAAACTTTAATTTAAAGGAGACATTTTTATTTAGAAGGTTCTTCATTGCGGGAAAGAGGAGGTGGTTTAAACATGGTGGAAATTCAATGGTGAAGGGCATTGCAATTTTATTGGCTAGAGTAAGCAAGCAAGAGAGTGAATGTGAATTACAAAAGGAGAAAATAGCAAATTGGAACCTCTATCAACTCAATGTACTTTCACATAAATAGTAATATGGCATTACCAGGCGGAAGGCAAGAAGAATCCACCTGAATGATATTTGAGCTTTGGGATTCTAGGAAGTTCCAGGGAAAATGGATTAGCAGATGGGGACAAATGGTATGAAAAGGTGTGCTGTCGCATGGTTACCATCACAGCATAGCTGGGAACATAATTTAGCTCTAGAAAACACAGCTACTAATGATGGAAATGTAGAGATCATCAAACTTAACACAATCAGATTCATAAAAAATCATGCATGTTACCAGTCTCCCTGTTGTCTGTCCACTCATATTTTTTCAAGACAGAAAGATAAGCCTGAGACACTAAAATGTAGCTTAAACTGTAAGTAGCGGTTTTATAAATGCAGAATAATGGAATCACATACCTATCTGTTTCACATAAATATTAAATAGATAAAATGTTACATAGATGAAATTATAAATCTCCCCAACATAATTATTAACTTGTATAGACTCCATAATTCCATTAATTTATCCAAGAACTTAGATCTTCTTTAGTCCTTCTCTCTCTGCAGAGGGTTAAGGGTAGAAGGTGGCAAAGAAACATTAGTCTAGAAAACCTCTTGTTCTCTTCCTAAGGATGAGGTCTATCAGTTAAAATCTTTGTCTCATTTGTTATTTACTATTTTTATCTGTGTTGGAAATAGTACTGAAACTGGTTTGCTTACAGTGCCACAAACTCCCATCAATCTCTTGCTCACTTTCTTTCCAATTTATTCTTTGTGGTTCCTTAACTAATGCTATCATTCCACGTTGGACACACCATTTCATCTCTCCTGAAAAGCTGTGACAGGCTGCATTGCGAAATCAGCAACTCCCTTCCATGGTGAACGGCGCTGCCTTGTACTTCCTAATCCCCTCAGTTCCATCCTTTCCAGCTGGCTCAAGGGTTCCCTTTCACGTACTCTCATAAGTATTTCAAATTAAAGTAATGCCTGTTCTGATCAGTGCTTACTGATCCTTCCATATCCCTGTGAGTCGCAATTCTCATGGTTATACAAGTATACTCTCTGGTTTGTTTTGTCCATCCAGTCATTGCATACTTCCCAACAGTAAGTACAGAAGATCATATATTAAGCTGTTTTCATAAAATGATAACCACAGAATTTAGTCTGTGCTTTATCTACCTATTGAACTAGTTACCTACCTGTTTAAATGTTTGTCAAAAACAAATCCAGATATTAGCCAATGTATATGTAACCAAAAAGGGAGAAATTTTCTAGCATTCATAGACTTCCCCAGGACCTTTGTGATGAGATGGACAGTAGCAGACAATAAATCCCACTTCTTGCATAAGATCTCCCTGACACTATGGGAGGTCAATCTTTGCTTGAGATCTAACCAAGTTAATGCCATTTTGCTGTTGAAGCAAAAAAATATGTGGTTAGACAGTCGCCATGTGCCCACCTCCTGATTCTTGATAATGACAAAAAAATTTTAGACAGTTTTGTCAGCTACCTGAGTTTTCTCTTCATTCCTCCTAGGCCTTCTCACGGTTTGAACAACTTCAGAATAATTCAATGTCAAGGATATTGCTTCTTCTGAAAACTGCACATCTGCCATTTTCAGAGTATGTGTGGAGTTGTCTCCTGCCAGCTGCAGTACAAGTTCATTAATTTTGAAGGCATCAAAAAGGCCGCCATAATTGATCATTTAAATAGAAGTACCTCTTTTCTACACCTGCAAACGTTAGTGCAGACCCTCTTTGTCCTGTCAGATCTGACAGCCACCATCACCTTCCCTGAGTCTCTCGCCTACTACCTATCATTTCAAAAACCCTTTTAATAGGAATTATTTCTGAGAGTCATAGCTTAAAGACATTTTGCAACAAAACAAAATGCTAGGTTAGTAACAAAGCCGATAGGCAGTACCCAAAAGTGTCACTTGCTTCAGGGTTGGCATTTGTGCTAAGCTTCCTCTCAGGACTTAACTCTGTAAGCTTGACAAGACTAGTCCAATAAACATTGTGGAACATCCTGTGGCATTCTATCATCTTCTAGATAGCCACTGGTGAAGCTTGAAGATGCAAAGCAAGGGCAAGAGAGCTGATCTGTGTGATTAAAGAATTGTTTTACTCCAGGGGAAGTAGAGAGACCAAAGTCTGGTATCTTGTTGGAGCCAACCACCCCCTCCTGCTGACCGAGGAATCTGAGGCATGGGGTTTTTTCCCTGTTTTCTCATGAGCACAATGATCCTTCCTCGCCTTCAACCCTAGCGCCCCCCACAGAAGTGATGAGAAAGGCATTTTCAGGCAAAGGTCGCTTTCTTTCCCCACGTCCGCTCCTAATTTCTCTTTTCAGGGAACATGTTCTGTCTCTAGTCTTTCTTAATTCTTCTCTCCTAAGATTGTTTTGACTTCTGATCAATAATTCCTCTCCATGTATCTTATGTCAATTAAGCGCAGTGAGTAAACCTATTTTTGTACAGGATTACTGCTGTACTTTAAGTAATGTTTGTCTCTATGTTAGCAGAGTTTGAATGAATTATTAGTTATGAATAACTGATGAAATTTGCTGAGATGTGATCAGCATATGCTCAAAAAAATAATTGGCTTTTGCATTTCTTCGGTACCCTCTCATCTTTGAGGAAATCAATGAAGGATGATGTATTTAGGGTGTATATAAGGATATGAAACTTATGTTGCTTACACCCTAGAAAAGTTGCTTACACCCTAGAAAAATCTCAGTCAAATTAATTTCATTTTTGCTTCCACATTTTAAAAGATTACATGCTATACTGGCATACATGCTTGGGAAAATAACTCACTCTTGAAGTAAGTGTCCAGGCATAAATCAATTTGACATATTCTGTCTCCATGGTTAGGAATGGCATTGAAAAGAAGGTAACATAATTTTGAAGTTAAAGAATAATATGGGCCACAGCAACTGAGACAGTAATGAGTAAAAATTGCTTTTCATTGTGCAAACTTGAATATAAAAGAAGACATATCTGAGAAAAGAATCTGAGAAAAAAGGTAAAATCCAGCATCTGTTCATATTTGCTCTTTGAAGTCTGATTGTGTCCATGGAAAATGAATAAAAGAAACCGGGAGTGCTTTTTTCTGATGATCAGGTTTTTCAGCTGTTGACAATTCCAGGTTTTTGCCTGTTAATACACTGTGTCAAGTGTATATTTAAATATACATAATTGGAGATCACGAAGATTCCTTTTAATCTTTCTTAACTTCATTGCCAAGCGTAGTGCTTCAGCGTTGAAATGACATGCATACTGCTGCTGAAATCAGCAGGGTAGAAAGAATCAAACCAAGGAGACACCACTCTTCACATCCCGGGATGTTCTGCTTTATTAAAAGAGAGTCTTGGAGAAGCAGATTTATCTGAGAATTGACAGTGCTGTAGAAAAACTGGCAAAACTTTAGTTTTACACAACATTTAACATGACCTTTTTTAACTGTATGGTAGAGGAGTTGATATCTGATATTGAAAACTTCCACAGCTCCCAAAGTAGGGTAGGAAAAATAAATTGAATGTATTTATTCCATTTTCAGGTTACCATGCTTTCATGGTAAAATCACCTTTCTTATCCCTCTGACCATGTTCTTTCACCTCCCCACAGGGAGGGTTTAATGTATAATACAAAGTATACTTATTTGTTCCTTGTTCAGTTTTCATATTCTTACACTGGGCTGAGCCACGTATACTTCCCCATACTGGACTGGCTAACTCAGGAAGACTTATATTTGCATTCCTTTGACTAACTCAGGGACAAAGTTACACAGCCAGTTGATTCTCTCAGCTGATGTAGCTGTTTATCAAGAAAAAAGACTGCCCTCTTGCTCCCTTGTTGTTGAGAGAAGTTCAGCTTCCTTTGTATCAGCTGTGGTTGGTCACCCTATATGTTTTTACCTAAAATTGATGAGGACATTGCCCTTGCCCATCACCTAAAAGCTGTTTTCCACTGTAGGGGTTTGCTGGTTCAGCATACTCTTTCTCAAATTCCTGGTGTGGCAGATACTGACCTCCTTCACTTTCAGGAAAGAGATTTCCATCTTCTTCCAGGTGTTGTCCCTACTATCAGGTCATGAACACCTGTTACAATGGTTTAGTTGAGTTACAAATAAGTCAATTCTCATTGTGACTGAAGTAAATAAGGAACCAGATCTGGGACTGAAGTTAGTAGAATTAGATTGTCTCTTTTCTCGGCTATCTATTGCACAGCATTTAGCACAATGCAGCTGATAATGATTGAAATCTTTGGGCTGTTCCTTAATCAAAAATAACAATGATGAGATTATCAAGTCTAAAAATAAAAAATGAAAGTATTTTTCTTTTTCCTGATAAATACTGGCTGGATTAAGTGTTTGCAGGGCAGCAAAAGCTTTGCCAGTTGGGGCAAACGGTTTACTTCAGAAGCTGCAGCTGTGTTTGCCTGGAGTTCTAACTCTCACTGCTTCCTGCAAGCTTGTAGGGGGAGCTATGCAGGGAGAAAAGGCAGTGGTAAGTACTAGGTGAACCTATGACTGCTATCCACGTATCCAGTGTGTCATAGGATGCAGTCACCGTCCACATCAGCTGCATTTGATATGTGCTTGGTGCAGGATCATGTACACGCGGGGGAATACGTTTGCCTTTAGCCTCCCCTTATCCTCCTAGACGGACACAGAGGTTCAGGATTCGTGCTTTTGTGCGGTATAATGGCTAGGTGTCATGGAATATTATACTGGCTGCTGTTACCAAGGAAACTTGTGATACAGATTTTAGAAAGTGTCTGGGAAAGAATTAATGAGCAGTTAACTTGGTTTCAGATCTAGCTGAGCAAAACTATTTGTGTGAAAAATGAGGGTTCATCCACACCAAAAACCTTTAGTGAAACCTTGATTAGCGTTCTTTTATGTGGTTATCTAACTGATTATTTTGAAATCTGTTTCAAAAAATTAGAATATTTTATTTCATATTTTTCTAAAACATTGAACCTTACAAATGTTAAAATCAAAAATATTTTCATTTCAGGAAGACTGTAAAAGCGAGAATAAGGCTGAAAAGGACCTTATCTTGTCTTCTAGTGTATTTGTTTGCCTCAGGACAGGAGCAGTTATAGCTGAACAATTCTTGGCCGATGCTATTCTAACCAACCCTTGAAAATCTGGATTCCTCCACTTTCTTAGCCAACTTAATTCCTTCTTTATCCTCTCAATGATAAGTTTCTCATAACATGTAGCTTAAACCTCCATTGCTGCATTTTATGCACATCACTTGCACCTTATTCCCCAATGGATATAGAAGGCAATTTATTACCAGCTTTGCCAGAGTAACCTTTTATGTGTGTGTCTAGTACTCCTTTGTCTTCATTTTTCCTTTCAAGACTGAACAAACTAATTCTTTCCAAATTTCCTTTGATTTCAATTCAAACTATCATCACAGACAAAAATCTCTATAAACAAAAACCTGCTAACAAACAAAACATTCCTCCACTTCACTTTATTCTTGGAGCAAACCTTGCTGAGAGCTGAGGCAATGTTCCAGATTCCTTCTTGTGGAAAGGAAAAGCCAAGCATCCAGTCTAATAGCATGCATTACAAACAAAATGAAAATTTCATTTTTTAAACATTAGGAGGAAAAGTAGTCTATAACATAATCACAGGCAAATATGAATCTTTCTGGTTCTTGTATCTACATTCACTGGATTATTTTCATTTGCTCTTCATTTTTAAAGCCAATTGCTTTCATTCTTATTGTTACCTGCTTGCGGTTAGAATCTTATTTTTAAAATTTATGTTTGTACATCAGAGAGTGTAGTTATGTGGACACAACCCTTCATCATTAAAGCTCACCTATAAGTAGGATGTTTGTTCTTGAACAAATCAGACTGAAGAAAATATTACTAGGAATTAAATCATGTAACCAAGCATATTTGTTCTTGAGGTACATGACTATATTTTTTGCAGAACAAAAGATGGCCTACTTTTCCAAATGTTGCTATTAAAAATAATTTTCTGAAGCTGCCATTAAAAATATTTTGTGAACTTCTTTGCAGGAAGGAGTTTATAGAAAATTAAGGAAACCCCAAGAGAAGTCATTTATTTCATTCCAACAATACATGAAACAATGACAGTTTTGCAAGCCACGACTTCATTTTCCCAGGTAGTTTCCGAGGCATACATCGTGTTGCATGCATGGGTACAAGACTCTCGCCACGTAATTTATAGTTGGGGATGCCAAAAGCCCTCAGTCTAATCAGGAACTAAGCTCAGTAAGTAGATGACAGATGCAGGTCAACAGAGATTCTCCAAGTGTCTCTCCTTGTTCCCAAGACTTAAGGTCATCAGCATGCAACATGTTAATTACTACTTAGAACTAATCCCTTTCCATCATAGAACTGCACATGTAGGACCACCTGTTCTCCGCTTGCTCCAGTTGATGAGGAAAAGAATTTGTTCAGCTATTGACAGGGAGACCTCATCAGAAGGAAGAAACCCTTTTTACTTATGCCAACTTTGGTACTCACAAAACAGCCCGTCTTAGTCCAGAGAGGCAAATGGCATTTCCTGTCCTTCTCATGCCCAGTATCAGTGCCATACAGTATCGCCTTCACCCAAAAGGAGTTTGGTCTGCTCATCTGGGATGCACGAGTGCATACAACTTCAACATACATACATACATACATACATACTTCAACATGCATACAACAACTGGTCCCTCAAATGGAGGGAACAGAGCCTAGAGCTGCAGTATAGCAGGAACGTTGTTCTTTCCTTGAATTGTCTCTGCTGTATGTTGTAGGTTATGGCTTACTAGGAGAAAATTGTAAGATGGGCACCTGGAAGTCCTGGAAGCACTTTGGAATATTCTGGTATCTGCTTGAGTTCTACTGATACTCAAAACCAGTTTAACGATCTAAAAGAAATTACATTTTTAATTACAATATTAAAAAGAGAAGTGGATAATTTTCTGAAAAATAGAAACAAAAGATTGGGAAAATATCTTTAAGCTCAAGAAACCTTTCCTTCTGTTTGGCAAAGCTTATGTGACTGGAGTTTATTACTCATGTTCTTGAATATCTGCACTGCCCAGCGATTTTTGGTTCACTTGCTGCTTCTTGAACTGGCACACATGACCTGCTTAAAGCAGCTATTATAAAGCAAACAAAACCTGTAACATTTAAAAACAATAAGAATTTATTCTCAGGGTGGGGGAAGTCGGCAAAAAATGCAATTTCTTTAGTCAGTCATATCGGACCCTCACCCTTTTCCACTGATAAGTTTGAGAGCATTTTTTGTTTCCAAGGATTTAATTTTAACTAAATTCCTTTTCAATATGATAGCAAGAAAAATTAAAAAGGGTTTGAAGTGAACGTGAGAAATGTAATTTTCACGTTATTGGCACTGTGTGTTGTTGGCTATTAAGCATCATTTTAATTTTGATTGGTCAATGAAACTGTGAGACTATGTTGAATGAAATTAGCTGGCTGTATTCCAGTAGTGATATCCTTTTACTTTATATTTGTATACACTGAGACAGAATGCAAGTTTATATTGGGTAAATATTTATTTCACTCTTTTAATGGCCTAATCTATAAATTAGAGTGACTATATCTTTTCACCCCTGTATTATAGTCAACTTCTGTGTACTGTTCTGTATTGAAAATGTATCCCATTGGTCATTTTTCTAATTAATTTAGATGAAAATAATGGAAAAATTAATAATAGCTGACTGTCTATGATCAAAATGTGCAATCATGTATCCACGTATCCTGCTGCTCATACTGGACACATACACCTGATTCATTCAAAAGAAAAAGCATGCAGCGAGGCTTTCTCACCAAATCGGGAGCACTCCTGACAGGACCCTCTGCACCCTGCATGCATTTGGGTGCCACTTTTAAGCGTTGTAGTCTGGGAGTTCTATGACAGCATGTATTGCTGATTAAACTGTTCTTAGTATCAGTATAAATGAGGTTTTGCCCATTTTGTGAACTGCAGTTATATCTTATTCTTGGATATTTTTTCACATAGTTCTCTTCCCTGTGAAGAAAGAATGAGCTGGTATCAATAGTATTCATACATGTGTACTTATGGTTTTGTGGACAGCCCTCTTTTCCCATTTCTTGTAGTTACCAGAATAAAGTAAATATCTCTGTACATTACAGTGAAATGGAAGGAGCAAGAGTTGTGAAATATCCCCCCAAATAAAAGGGCCCAAGGATACATACGGTAATCTCCAAATAGAACTACAGTCTTTGCCTCTGAAATTGGGAGAGAACCTTTCCTCATCTTTGAAAGTTGAACAGTGATTTTCACCATAAACTTCTGAAATATATGCATGCATATTGTTAATATCGTGTGGCTGGATTGCATTCAAGAATAGTGCATTCTTCTTTACTGCTCAATCAATTTAAGGTAAACTAATCTCTCTAGAGCCTGCAGTGCAAAATTTATATAATTCTTTACATTCCTCATTTGCATTCATTGTTAGCAAAACCTCTGTCCTTTTAAGTACAAGATGATGCTAATGCTAACTAGTTAGGTATACAATTATGCATACCCTGTTACAGACACACTTTAGCAACATAGTGTAATATGAATATATATCATAGTTCTCCTTGTAAATTCTTAAATCATTATGAAAATATTTCCCTGTAATGGTTTATCCATAGTCATTGTATTTATTATATATTTATTTACATAGTTATTTTGTTTGTATCTAATATAGAAACACATAAATTCCAAGTAAAGGAGGAATGAAAGGAGGTAGTGCTTGAATGGCTCCTAAGCAGGGAACTCTTCCAAAAAAAAAAAAAGGTAGTAAAAACATTTTCTCTTATGTAAGTAGCAAGAAAAGCAAACTCAAAACTCATATTCAGTTCCTTATATCTGCACTGCAGTGTACACTATGGAGGACTCTAATGACTTTTATAAACATTGGTTAGCAGGTGAAAGCATTTAAAAGTCTTGAAAAACCAACAGAAATCTGACAACCAGTCACCCTGTCTCTTGACATGTGAGTGAAAAGATTACTATTTTCTTAACACAAAAGACAGTTTCAGTATTCACTTTCCATACCTAAAGTAAACCAATTTAAAATTTCATCATGACTATCAAGAATGACTACTAGCAGGAAGATACAAAAATCTTGAAGGGATAAAATTCACAGGAAAAAAAAAGCCAGAAGTGTAGAATATAATAGTGTCAGAGAGATTTGAGTCTCATTCCTGCTAGTAAATTTTTATCCTTGAGCAGATTTTCCCAATAGACAAAAAAGAAGCAGGTAATTTTTCTGGCTACAATAACCTTAAACTTGATGCAGAGGCAGAAAGAAAACAAAGGAATGAAGTGCCTAAGTGACTTCTGAAAAAGTAAGTCTTAAAAGCCAAGTTACAGTGCATAGCACTAGAGGCAATGGCAGCAAAAGCTCTTTTTTATTTTTTTTTTAACAATTCCATTAAATGCTAGTCAAACACTTGCCTGTCCAATTGATCTGCCAGTGCTGCAGAAGAGACTGTACTTACGTATTTTTCCCATCTTTGTGCTTATCATACCAAGGTATCAGTTGTCAAAGCCAGCAAAAGTGTAAGGCTCTTAGTAGAAAACACTTGCTCCAGAACACGGAGGAAGGGAAGGAACAAAGCCAAATCAGGCTTCGGGGGTTTGTTGTGTCAGTGGACTGTGACATCATACGTGCTTAGTAAGAGCTTAACTGAACTCTTCTCGGGGAAAGGGAATTCTGGTGAAAGCCCAGGATTTTAAGAGGGTGTCAAGGGACACAGATTTAGTTGATGAAATGTCATGTCATGAACCTTGCTCATTGCTAACAACATAAAACAAAGAACGCGCTGCAGGACCACCCAAAGAAATATTCTCGGTACTGATTCTATTCTGACTGAATGGCTTTGTATCTATCAGTTGCAAAGAGCTGATCCCTTCTAAATTAAAACTGCCATAGGTGTTGTGTGCTGTTCATAGGCTTCCACAAAAAGAGATGTTACTGTCCACGTAGAAGAACATTTGAAAAAGTATTATGCTCCCAGGCAGCCAGCAGGTTATCTTTACACTAAGAATACTTTTAACAGTAATGATATCCCTAGGACCAAGAGCCATTTATTGTCCTAAAAACCAGAGATTATCAGTACTTCTGCAATAAGAAAGCTCCTTCCTCAAACAGGCACGCAGATACAAGAAAGGCATAATAGCAGGGTGATAAAAATCTGGAGGTAATACAATGCAATGAGGAAGTAAGAACAGTTTGTCTTAGTTCTGTCATCCAACAATACTTCATAACCCAAAGGACATGGTTTTAATCAGTGGGTCTGAAATGTAAATGAAGCAAATTCTGACAGCCTTTGATCAAAGGCAAAGAGAAGGATGGAAAGCTTCTCAGATAAGTCTCTAAGGGAGCAGAGTTAGATAAACAGAACAAAAGTAAAATATATTCACATCCCAAATTTTGCTAAATTTAGCTTTGACAAAAGAACCCAGAGGTAGCCTTAAGCCAATGTAATTAACTGGTTAAGAAAGTAGCAGTGGGCTAATACTTTTTGGTGGCAGACTTTATGCCCACTGAAAACCTGTCTGATAAGATGTGGGCTACAGAGATGACACCATCAAAGCGATTTTGAACCCTTTGATGGGTGCCAAGAGACACAGTTTCTAAATGGGTATTCAGTTACTTACTGATTGGTAATTCAGAAGAATCAGGTTAATACTTCCAGCTCTAAAAACTCTGAATTAGAGATGGCTGACTTAGGATTCATTAAAAAAGCAATCAGCTGGAGTCAGACTTTAGAGCACTTTGGTTACTGTGGAGAGGAAGAAAAGGTGTGTTAGGGTGTAGTTTTCTTTCCAGCAATGGACATCAATTCATTTTTACTATTAAGTGCCAGACTAAATACATGTCAGGATCTTGCACTCACAGAGGGTATCCCACATAAATATCCCATGTTTAAAAAAAAAAGCAAACAAATACAAGACCTCATGTTATTTCATTAATTTTGAATCATTTACTGTGGGAAATGGATTTGATTGAATTGGCTTCGTAATGATCAAAGTCATTGCCCCATTTTCAGACTGTAAGTTTGGACAAAGGGAAATAGGCTTCAGTCGGCATTTAATTGAAACACAGTTCTGAAATTTCAACAATTTTTAAATAATTTAAGTAAGATTTTAAACAATACCTTATAAATAGAACATTTTAAACAATATATTTTTAAAAGTCACTATTAGAATCAAATGGTCTTGTTATGGAGTATATTCTGTATATTCTAGATCTGGTCAGGCATTTACTTATTTGTGAAACTCACTATTGCAGACACTCAGTTTGATTTCAAAATGTTCTGGTGAACTATGAAGAAGATTTTCACAAAATCGATCAGATTGCCTTCCAAAGCTCTCAACAGCCTGGAGAAATTAAGTATTTCTTAATAATTTCTTAATTAATACTTAATGTTAAGCCGGGAAATAGGCTGCTTAGGTGGGTGTCTGAGGATTTCCAGGTTCCTGTTGGGCCCACTGACCAAGCCACTGAAAATCTAGGGCTTCTTTCAGCTCCTTGACTTCATTAACGCCTGTTAGACACCCACCAGCATGAGAAACCTTAGGAGGTGAAAGCTGATAAATGTTTTTTCCTCATTTCCTTGCTGGCCATCAATGAGCAGTAGAAGTAAAAACTGACCATACTCTTCTGGTCAGATTAACAGGAACATGATCACATTTTTCCATCTCAGGTCTCTGGTGGGCAGCAGGGAAACCAAGCTGAATTATACATCACTTTTAATCAGCAGTTGCCAGGACAGTGGTTTACCATCTGGCAGGCAAAGATTGCAGGTTGCATATATGATTTTGGTAACTTTAAATTTTATTATTTCTCAGTCAAAATACATTTTCATTAAGATTTTTATGAGTTTAGATTTTTGGTCTTAATCTGGGACAGGATTTATTTATTTCTATTATTCTTATGAGATTAGTTTATTATATGGAAAATTGGCTACTATTTATAAATTTAAACACAAATGCTTAACCTTCGTACCCATTTTTCATGTGTAATATCATTCCTAGGAATTTTCACAAACTAATTAAGAACATGTTCGTATACTGTTTAATAGCAAACTTCCTCATCAGCCTTAAACATGTAGAAACGAGGTCTATAATTCAATGAACAGATATTTTTTTACTACCCTATTGCTGCTGCATTCCCAGTGGGAATGTCCCATTCCCTGTGGGCTTTCCGGTGCCCATAAGTGAGGGGCTCATGAGTTATACTCATAAACCACCGCTGGACACTGGACAGATGCATCCCTGTAGCACAGTGCTCACAGCAGTCACACTGCCTTAATGCAGGTCTCAGTGTGCAAATGGACTCTTCGCCTCCCCATGTCTGGACATCCTAACATTTGGCTTTATGAAAAGCCATGCAGGTTGTGGTTTTTTTCTAGAAACAGTACTGTTGTGCCGTTGAAAACACAGTAATTCTTAAATTATTTTGATAGCACTTGGGAGAATACATGGTGGATCACTTAACTAGTTAGAAAACATTTCCTTCAAGATAAAAGAGGTATGGAAAATACATTATTAACATTTCTCAATATTCATTAATGAATCTTCCAGTGTGCATTTAATAATAAATGGGCATTTACTAAGAAAAGTCCACTTCTGGTTTTTGAAAAAATGTTCATAAGAGAAAGTGTAAGAATAACACTGATTAAAAAAGTAATAATGTATCTATTAACATTATTTTATTTATGCTGGCAAAATGCTTTTGCATCATTCCTCAATGTCAGAACAGAACATATTTGAAAAGTGCGAGTATCTGTGAAGGAATCCAAGTAGTGTACTATTAACATTAAAATAGGTTATTGATCTGTAAACAAATCAAAAGAACTGTTCCTGAGTTCTGAATTCTGTGCCCCAGTCCTGAGGGCAGTGGAAAGACCCCCACTGATTTCAGTAATCATTAGATTTTGACTTTATGTCCACTTCAAGGATTTGAACAACTCAGAATTGTAAAAACAGTATAAAGCATATCTACCTGTACAATATAGTTTTATTGACTTTTAAAATGGTTTAAGATGGTTTAAGCCACCGAGGCGAAGGGCTCCGGAGCGGAGGATCGCGCCGGGGGACCCTTCCTGAAGCGGCCAAACCGCGGCCAAACCCGCGAAAAGCAAAAGCGCAGGCAGCGAGA